>NC_058518.1:484228527-484528922 GCF_904849725.1 Hordeum vulgare subsp. vulgare | reverse complement strand
ACCTACGGGTCCATAGTTAGTAGCTAGATGGCTTCTTCTCTCTCTTGGATCTTCAATACAAAGTTCTCCATGATCTTCATGGAGATCTATCCGATGTAATCCTCTTTGGCGGTGTGTTTGTCGAGATCCGATGAATTGTGGATTTGTGATCAGATTATCTATGAATTATACTTGAGTCTTTGCTGATTTCTTATATGCATGATTTATTATCCTTGTAAGTCTCTCCGTGTCTTGGGTTTTGTTTGGCCAACTAGATCTATGATTCTTGCAATGGGAGAAGTGCTTGGTTTTGGGTTCATACTGTGCGGTGACCTTTCGCAGTGTCAGAAGGGGCAGCAAGGCACGCATCGTGTTGTTGCCATCAAGGGTAACAAGATGGGCTTTCATCATAGACTTGAGATTGTCCATATACATCATGCCATCTTGCTTAAGGCGTTACTCTGTTCTTATGAACTCAATACACTAGATGCATGTTGGATAGCGGTCGACGTGTGGAGTAATAGTAGTAGATGTAGAAAGTATCGATCTACTTGTTTTGGACGTGATGCCTATAGATATTATCATTGCCATAGATAACGTCATGACTTTGCGCGGTTCTATCAATTTCTCGATAGTAATTCGTTCACCCACCGTCTACTTGCTTTCATGAGAGAAGCCACTAGTGAACACTACGGCCCCCCGGGTCTATTCACAATTATCATCTCAGCTTTTACTTTTACTTTGCTTTGTTTACATTTTTGCTTTCAGTTCTCACTTTGCAAACAATCTATAAGGGATTGATAACCCCTTCATAGCGTTGGGTGCGAGCTCTTTGTGTTTGTGCAGGTACTTGTGACTTGACGCGATCGTCCTACTGGATTGATACCTTGGTTCTCAACTGAGGGAAATACTTACCGGCGCTGTGCTACATCACCCTTTCCTCTTCAAGGGAACACCAACGCAAGGCTCCAAGGCCGCGGGGGGATCCTTTGCATATTTGCCAAGGAAATCCCTATAGGCGTAGCCAGCACCAGAAGGATTTCTGGCGCCGTTGCCGGGGAGGAAGATCAAGTCAAGAACTCATCCAAGTAGGTGTCGCAAACTCATCTCATGCATTTACTTTGTTTGCCAGTTGCCTCCCGTTTTCCTCTCCCCCACTTCACAATTTGCCTTTTCCGTTTGCCTTTTTTCGTTTGCCTTTATCGTTCGCCCTTTTCTCTCGTTTGCTTTCTGTTCGCTTGTGTGCCATGTGCCTTCAATATGCTTGCATCTTCGCTTGCTGAAAATCTAGTGATATGGATCCTCATCCACTTGCTAATCTCTTTAAGAGATCCAATTATGTTGATCCAATTGCTAGTGAGTTGAGTGTACTTGACTATCTTTATGGAGTTTTGCTCGAGATGCGTGAATCTGAAAATTGTGAGGTAGAAATTTATGAAGTAATTCACGAGGGCTCCTTGGATTAAAAGCATGATTGCAATGGTTTCACTATAAATTCTATTAGTGACAATCATGCTAAGAATATGCAAAACCCTAAGCTTGGGGATGCTAGTTTTGCTATGTACACTACTTGTTGCAATGATCATGAGTGGGGCGATGATTTTTCTTATGATCTTGAAATTTTTTTTAAGCCTCATGATGAATATGATATTTGCAATATTATTGAAAGTGGGTTTGGAGAGGTCATGACTTTAGTTGATGATAATCCCACTATTTTTGAAGAGCGTCAACTTTGCATGCATGTGGATCAGGAAAAGAATATCCTATGTGATAGTTACATTGTTGAATTCGAATATGATCCCACATGTAATTGCTATGAGAGAGGAAAATACTGTGGTACAAACTTTTATGTTACCAAATTACCTCTCGTTATGTGGAGATTGCTATTGTCTCTTTCTTCTTCCTTGCATATGGCAACTATTGGTTGTCTTGACAATCTGTTTTCCTATAAAATGCCTGTGCATAAGAAGTATGTTAGACTTAGATGTGATTTTCACATGCTTTATGATGCTCTCGTTGTGCTTCAATTCTTGTCTTTTGTGTGAGCATCATTGAATTATCAATGCCTAGCTAGGGGCGTTAAACAATAGCGCTTGTCGGGAGGCAACCCAATGAATTTATATTTTTCTTTCTGTTTTGTTGCGTCCACACTTTCATAATTCTGTTGTAATTGTGTTTTTTGTGTTTATTTTGCATTTGTGCCAAGTGAAACCGTTATGATTAGTCTTGGGGATGATCGTTTGATCATGCTGGAAACGACAGAAACTTTCTGCTCACGAAAAGAATTTTCATTTTTTCTTCTGTGAGAGCTTTTGAGTTGATTATTTTTGCTGCTGACTGCTACACAAATTCTTCAGACTGTCGTAATTGTTCAGAATTTTTGAAGTACCAGAAGTATACGAAGTATACAGATTGCTACAGACTGGTCTGCTGTTAACAAATTCTATTTTTGTTGAGTTGGTTGCTTATTTTGATGAAACTATGGATAGTATCGGGGGTATTAGCCATGGAAGATTGAAAATACAGTAACCCAACATCAACATAAGTAGAATTTAAGTTTGCTACAGTACCTAAGGAAGTGGTGATTTGCTTTCTTATACTAATGATATCACGAGTTTCTGTTTAAGTTTCGTGTTGTGAAGTTTTCAAGTTTTGGGTGAAGTTCTTATGGACAAAGAGATAAAGAGTGGCAAGAGCTCAAGCTTGGGGATGCCCAAGGCACCCCAAGTTGATTCAAGGATGCCGAAAAAGCCTAAGCTTGGGGATGCCCCGGGAAGGCATCCCCTCTTTCGTGTTCAATCCATCGGTAACGTTACTTGGGGCTATATTTTTATTCACCACATGTTATGTGTTTTGCTTGGAGCGTCTTGTATCGTAGGAGTCTTTTATTTTTTTTGTGTCACAATCTTCCTTGCTGCACACCTAGAGAGAGAGACATGCACTCACCGTGATTTTGTCGAGCTTCACTTATATCCTTTGGTTAGACGATTCAGCTCACATGTGTTTCACTTATATCTTTTGAGCTAGTTGATTTTGCTCTACGTGTTTCACTTCTATCTTTTAGAGAACGGAAGTGCGTGGCGTGGTATTTTATCTATGCTATGAAAGTAGTCTCAAAAGGGGTAGTTATCCAAAGGGATATGAAAACTTCCACCTTCATGTGCATTGAGTAGTTAGAGAAGTTTGATTCATCTCAATTAGTTTTTAGTTGTGGTTGTGGTAATATTGAAGTTATACTAGTAAGGTGTTGTGGATCTAGAAAAACTTGTGTTGAAGTTAGTGATTCTCGTAGCATGCACGTATGGTGAACCGCTATGTGATGAAGTCTGAGCATGATTAGTTTATTGATTGCCATCCTTTGTGTAGCGGTCGGGATCGCGCGATGGTTTATACCTACCAACCCTTCCCCTAGGAGTATGCGTTGAATGCTTTGTTTCGATTACTACTAAAACTTTTGCAACAAGTATATGAGTTCTTATGACTAATGTTGAGTCCATGGTTTAGATGCACTTTGACCTCCCACCATCACTATCTTCTTTAGTGCCGTGCAACTTTCGCCGGTGCATAAAACCACCATTAGCCTCCCTCAAAACAGCCACCATACCTACCTAGTATGGCTTTTTCAAAGCCATTCTGAGATATATTGCCATGCAACTACCACCATGACATGTGCCACCACTTCTACATTGCCATTGCATGATCATAAGATAGCTAGCATGATGTTTCCATTGATTTCTATGCCATGCTAGATCATTGTCACGGTACACTACCGAAGGCATTCCATATAGAGTCATCATTGCTCTAAGTTTTGAGTTGTAAGTGTGATGATCATCATTGATGGAGCATTGTCCCATGTGAGGAAATAAAAGAGGCCAGCGAAGCCCATTTACAAAAAGAGGCCAAAGATGCTGACCAAAATAATAATAATAATAATAATAATAAGAGGCCAAAGAGCCCACCAAAAAAATGAGAGAAAAAGAGAGAAGAGACAATGCTACTATCTTTCCACACTTCTGCTTATTAAGCACCATGATCTTCATGATTGAGAGTCTCTCGTTTTGTCACCATCATATAACTAGTGGGAAATTTTCATTATATAACTTGGCTTGTATATTCCAATGATGGGCTTCCTCAAAATTGCCTTAAGTCTTCGTGAGCAAGCAAGTTGGATGCACACCCACCAGTTTTCTTTAAGAGCTTTCACTTACTCTTAGCTCTAGTGCATCATTTGTATGGCAATCCCTACTCATTCACATTGATATCTATTGATGAGCATCTCCATAGCTCATTGATATGCCTAGTCAATGTGACCATCTTCTCCTTCTTTGCCTTGCAACCTCCAGCACACTCCATTCCACTTATAGTGCTAAAACCATGGCTCACGCTCATGTATTGCGTGAGAGTTGAAAAAGTTTGAGAAAGTAAAGGTGTGAAAACAATTACTTGGCCAATACGGAGGTTGTGCATGATTTAAATTTGTTGTGCAAGGATGATAGAGCATAGCCAGACTATATGATTCTATAGGGATAACTTTCTTTTGGCCTTGTTATTTTGAAAGTTCATGATTACCTTGCTAGTTTGCTTGAAGTATTATTGTCTCCACGTCAATAGCAAACTATTGTTTTGAATCTAACGGATATGAACATTCACGTCACATAAGAGGAGTTACAAAGGACATCTATGCTAGGTATCATGAAAGCATCAAAAATTCATTCTTTATCACTTCCCTACTCGAGGACGAGCAGGAGTTAAGCTTGGGGATGCTTGATACGTCTCAAACGTATCTATAATTTTTGATGGTTTCATGCTGTTATCTTGTCAACTTTGGATGTTTTATATACATTTTATATCTTTTTTGGGACTAACTTATTAATTCAGTGCCAAGTGTCAGTTCCTGTTTTTTCTGTGTTTTTGACTCTTTTCAGATCTGATTTTGGAACGGAGTCCAAACGGAATAAAATCCCCGAAATGAATTTTTCCAGAACAGAAGAAGATCAGGGGACTTGAGGGCCAAGGCAGGAGGCCCACAGGGAGCCCACAAGCCATGTAGCCGCGGCCAGGGGGGCTCCGCGGCTACCAGGCTTGTGGCCTCCCTGGCGCTCCCCTACCCTAGCTCTTTGGCCTATATATTCCCTAAAATCCCAGAAAAAATAAGGGCGTCCACAAAACCACTTTTCCGCCGCCGCAAGCTTCCGTTTCCGCGAGATCTCATGTGGAGACCCTTCCCGGTGTCCTGCCGGAGGGGACTTTGGAGTTGGAGGACTTCTACATCAACATCATTGCCTCTCCAATGACTCGTGAGTAGTCTACTTCACACCTATGGGTCCGTAGTTAGTAGCTAGATGGCTTCTTCTCTCTCTTGGATCTTCAATACAAAGTCCTCCATGATCTTCATGGACATCTATCCGATGTATTCCTCTTTGGCGGTGTGTTTGTCGAGATCCGATGAATTGTGGATTTGTGATCTGATTATCTATGAATTATATTTGAGTCTTTGCTGATTTCTTATATGCATGATTTGATATCCTTGTAAGTCTCTCTGAGTCTTGGGTTTTGTTTGGCCAACTAGATCTATGATTCTTGCAATGGGAGAAGTGCTTGGTTTTGGGTTCATATCGTGCGGTGACCTTTCCCAGTGTCAGAAGGGACAACAAGGCACGCATCATGTTGTTGCCATCAAGGGTAACAAGATGGGCTTTGATCATAGATTTAAGATTGTCCATCTACATCATGTCATCTTGCTTAAGGCGTTACTCTGTTCTTATGAACTCAATACACTAGATGCATGCTGGATAGCGGTCGACGTGTGGAGTAATAGTAGTAGATGGAGAAAGTATCGGTCTACTTGTTTTGGACGTGATGCCTATAGATATGATCATTGCCATAGATAACGTCATGACTTTGAGCGGTTCTATCAATTGCTCGACAGTAATTCGTTCACCCACCGTCTACTTGCTTTCATGAGAGAAGCCACTAGTGAACACTACGGCCCCCGGGTCTATTCACAATTATCATCTCAGCTTTTACTTTTACTTTGCTTTGTTTACTTTTTGTTTTCAGTTCTCACTCTGCAAACAATCTATAAGGGATTGACAACCCCTTCATAGAGTTGGGTGCAAGCTCTTTGTGTTTGTGCAGGTACTTGTGACTTGACGCGATCCTCCTACTGGATTGATACCTTGATTCTCAACTGAGGGAAATACTTACCGCCGCTGTGCTACATCACCCTTTCCTTTCAAGGGAACACCAACGCAAGGCTCCAAGGCCGCGGGGGAATCCTTTGCATATTTGCCAAGGAAATCCCTATAGGCGTAGCCAGCAGCAGTGATCCGGTGCCTCGGCATTGTGCGGCAGATGGATTGGAAATGGTGATGGCGGAAAGGAGAAAAGGGAAATGGGGCATATAGGGTTTCGACTGCCACCGTCCAGCTTAAATAATTGATCTCCTCTCTCGGGCGGCATGATGGAGCAATGCCACATGGCATGGAGTAGAGGAGGCATCCGTCGAGGCAGTGGTTTCTCCATGTTCTCACATGGGCCCTATTAATTAGTCTGATGTGGAGGACGTGCCCAGGTGCGTCCGGGACTCCCCATATATTCCCGAGAGATGGGTCAGGTATGGGGAGTGCCGGTCAGTCTGGGCATTTGGACTGGCTATGGGGAGCCCGGTTGGGTGGCCAAAATTGCGCGGGTATTGTCCAGGCAGTCCACCCGGGTGTTTGGGGCGAGTATGGAGGGTTCGGTTATAGATGCTCTAACATAAATAGTAACATGCATGCCATCTAAGTGAAAAAAATGACATGGCAAGTAATTAAAGAGGAGATAGAAAAATAGAGTAACACTGTACATTTGATAAATTTGTAGTTGCTCATGAGAGAAATAATTAGCTCCTTGCCTCATGTATGCAACCCAGATCTAGGTACTGTGATAGGTAGAGTATGTTTCCATTGACTGATCCCCCTATTTTCCATAGTACCACATACAATTTCCATCCATGATTGTGTATTTTTTTGCGAGAAAAATGACATGCATGGTCAGTCATGATAGTACAATGAATACCCAAAAAAATACTTCCAGATCCATAGACCACGTAGCAACGACTACAAGCACTGAAGCAAGCCGAAGGTGCGTCATTGTCATTGCCCTTCCCTGCTTGGAGCCGGGAAAAACTTGTTGTAGTAGACAGTTGATAATTCGTCGTGCTAAAGTCTTACAGGATCAGCGCACCAGAACATCAGCCGTCATCGTTGAAGAGAAGCTTAGATCAGAAGGATCCAACCTGTAGACACACCAACACACATGAACAAAGACTGGATCGACGTCGATACACCAAAAACAATGCCGACCAAATCCCACGAGATCCATCGGAGACAAATCTTCACACGCCCTACTATGAAGCTAGAAGCACCATCATGATGGGGACTAGGTGGGGACAGTCTTTTCTCTCTCTAGAATATACATGAGTGTGCATATCATATTTTATAGAAGAAATGGGTGAAGTGAACCTCCACGGAGTTTACATCTTTACAAGTCTTTCAACAGCCTCCACCATCACTCACGCTACAGTGCAAGAAAGTGAATTACTCGCCACTAGCCCGCCTATATAATCCGTTAAAGTGGAACTCTAGGTCATCTTTGAGCAATCATGCCGACATCCACACATGACCTTCACGATCAATGTTGCAGAGTCTTGTTTGAAGTGACGGTGTTTCGCCATAAAAACAATTGCGTTGTGATGTTTTTACAGTTCCCATAAGCATAAAGTGATGAACGCATTGAGGTCTTTAGGTGTGCAATGGGGCACCATCCATGTGGAGCACCATTCCACCAAGTCATCTTCCGCCGTTGGCGCCTATTCGGGATCCCCCATGGCAGACCAAACCCAGAGCCACAATGCTCGTGCAAAAATGCACGTTAGCGGTATGTTGTTTATGGTCTCCACATGCTGGTTCTAGAAGGGACACGTGATCTGGTGAGGTGCCGCTCGACGTGCCAAGCGGTCCGAGGTCGAGCAGCGGGTTCGCATCGCTAGCCACGCGAAGAAGCGATATTGTAGGGGTGCTTTATGAACAAGACATAAACCCTAAAAATCTCAAAAAATAGAAAAAACGAAGCCTTCCCAATGACAAGGATCGAGATCCATCATGACTCCATAGACCAAAGGCCATAGAAGACAAGACGGACAGACGTGGACGTCGGTGGGAGGCAGAAGGAACCCTAGAAGCGGCTGGGTACATATATATGCCCGTATGTAGAGTAACAGAGGTAGACGGTTTGGTGGACAATAAGAAGTGGTTGGGACGTTCCAGTAAACGGCCAGACCAGATAGGACTACAGGTCATCACCAAGGACGTTGATCTTGGTTGCACTGATATCTGAGACTTATACAGATAACACGAGTAAGAATGGTAGAAGTACGTATCGTGATAACTGGGGCAAATATGAGAGGTTGTTACTTAGTGTTAGTTATATATATGCAACCATTGTTGGGCACTATATTGGATTAGGTAAGTATATCAGAATATTCGCAAAGAAAAAGACATCTTACAACCATGCATGGTTCACATGGTTCCATTTTATTGATTTCAGTTAAATTCACTTAGTTGTGTTCTTTTCTGTTGCAAGGAAAAACCTATAACTATGTATCCACCTGCATAAGTCTGTTCTTTAGAACCATCAAAAGTACATTGATAAAGTTCACAAACTAAAAGACTGTACCAAATCATATGTACAGGAGTAACATAACACGAAGGAAACAACCATGTCAAGAGGAATCATTGGACTCATGATGAGGATGGATGATCTGTATGTACTACAAATTTTCTATCAAGGGAAATCACCCAGCCCCCGCGTCGCTCCGCACGGACGACACAGGCAGCAACACTAGCAGCCGCCGACAGCCGCTTCCCCGCTGTCCTCTCCCTCGCCGCCACCGGGGTGCGTTGCTGGTCGAAGGCCATGTGGCAGCCGCGGCGGGGGGCTTTCTCTAGGGCGCGGGCGCACCCATGACTGGTTTGTGCAGGAGCCAACGTGTGGTTCGTCATGTGGACGGCTCCGGCAGTTGGGAGGTCCTCTCCTTTGACATGTGACGCATCCAGGCCCCTCGCACCTGGATCTGATGCGGTGGTTGGCGCGCGGCCGTAGGGGAGGCTGGTGTGTGCTGGAGGTGCACATTGCAGGGTGGGTGCGGTGAAGGTGCTCACGGCGGATCTGGGTCTCGGTGAGTGTCTATCGGTAGCAAGGGGCGGCTCGAGAGCGCATCTGTGTCGAGGGGGCCGACTAGGCCGCAGGTCATCTCCGATGGGGTGGCAGCAAATGGCAGCAACGCAACGGGGGGCGGCCTATGCAGTTGTGACGTGTGCGACGCTTCTGACCCAGGCGTCGGCTGGGGGCAGCATGCGCGCACACGTGCGTGGGTGGTGACGGTTCTACAACAGCTGCTCATGGTGCGAGACGTTGCGGGCGAGGTGGCAGACGAGGGGCTGGGCACGACGGTGCTGAGTGGTGGTGGTGCTTGGGGTGGCGGGGTGCTAGTTCGTGTCGGGGAGCGCTGGAGGTATTGGCAGCGAGGATCTACGCCCTGGTGGCTGCCTGCTATGGCGTGGTGGAGTATTACCGTGGTGCTTGTGCTCAAGCGACATTGTTGCCTTGTCGGAGCCTATGGTGGAGGGGCTTCAGAGGTCTGTACGGCGCTCGAGTGGCGGCTTTAGCCTCGAGGGGCGCGGCCGATGGGTGTCTATGCAGTCTAGCATCGCATGGACGCCCCTGGGGGTGTTGGAATTATGCCCTAGAGGCAATAATAAATATAGTTATTATTATAATTCCTGTATCAAGATAATCGTTTATTATCCATGCTATAATTGTATTGAATGAAGACTCATTTACATGTGTGGATACATAGACAAAACACCGTCCCTAGCAAGCCTCTAGTTGGCTAGCCAGTTGATCAAACATAGTCAGTGTCTTCTGATTATGAACAAGGTGTTGTTGATTGATAACTGGATCACGTCATTAGGAGAATCACGTGATGGACTAGACCCAAACTAATAGACGTAGCATATTGATCGTGTCATTTGTTGCTACTGTTTTCTGCATGTCAAGTATTTATTCCTATGACCATGAGATCATATAACTCACTGACACCGGAGGAATGCTTTGTGTGTATCAAACGTCGCAACGTAACTGGGTGACTATAAAGATGCTCTACAGGTATCTCCGAAGGTGTTAGTTGAGTTAGTATGGATCAAGACTGGGATTTGTCACTCCGTGTGACGGAGAGGTATCTCGGGGCCCACTCGGTAATACAACATCACACACAAGCCTTGCAAGCAATGTAACTTAGTGTAAGTTGCGGGATCTTGTATTACGGAACGAGTAAAGAGACTTGCCGGTAAACGAGATTGAAATAGGTATGCGGATACTGACGATCGAATCTCGGGCAAGTAACATACCGAAGGACAAAGGGAATGACATACGGGATTATACGAATCCTTGGCACTGAGGTTCAAACGATAAGATCTTCGTAGAATATGTAGGATCCAATATGGGCATCCAGGTCCCGCTATTGGATATTGACAGAGGAGTCTCTCGGGTCATGTCTACATAGTTCTCGAACCCGCAGGGTCTGCACACTTAAGGTTCGACGTTGTTTTATGCGTATTTGAGTTATATGGTTGGTTACCGAATGTTGTTCGGAGTCCTGGATGAGATCACGGACTTCACGAGGGTTTCCGGAATGGTCCGGAAATGAAGATTGATATATAGGATGACCTCATTTGATTACCGGAAGGTTTTCGGAGTTACCGGGAATGTACCGGGAATGACGAATGGGTTCCGGGAGTTCATCGGGGGGGGGGGGCAACCCACCCCGGGGAAGCCCATAGGCTTTGGGGAGACACACCAGCCCTTAGTGGGCTGGTGGGACAGCCCCAAGGGGGCCTATGCGCCAAGAGAAGGAAATCAAAGGAAAAAAAAAGAGGGAAGAAGTGGGAAGGGAAGGGGACTCCTCCCACCAAACCAAGTCCAACTCGGTTTGGGGGGGAGTCCTCCCCCCCTTGGCTCGGCCGACCCCTTGAGGGTCCCTTGGACGCCAAGGCAAGGTCCCCCTCCCTCCTCCTACATATATGGGGCTTTTAGGGCAGATTTGAGATGACTTTCTCACGGCTGCCCGACCACATACCTCCATAGTTTTTCCTCTAGATCGCGTTTCTGCGGAGCTCGGGCGGAGCCCTACTGAGACGAGATCACCACCAACCTCCGGAGCGCCGTCACGCTGCCGGAGAACTCTTCTACCTCTCCGTCTCTCTTGCTGGATCAAGAAGGCCGAGATCATTGTCGAGCTGTACATGTGCTGAACGCGGAGGTGCCGTCCGTTCGGTACTAGATCGTGGGACTGATCGCGGGATTGTTCGCGGGGCGGATCGAGGGACGTGAGGACGTTCCACTACATCAACCGCGTTCTCTAACGCTTCTGCTGTACGATCTACAAGGGTACGTAGATCACTCATCCCCTCTCGTAGATGGACATCACCATGATAGGTCTTCGTGCGCGTAGGAAATTTTTTGTTTCCCATGCGACGTTCCCAACACGAAGAGCTCGTCGTAAAAAGGTTACGTCGATGCAAGGTTTGACACAGATCCGGACGACTCTAAGTCGCAAACCGGATACGTATTTATTCTTAATGGGGGTGCAGTAAGCTGGCGCAGTTCCAAACAAAGCGTCGTAGCAGATTCTACATGTGAAGCGGAGTACATGGCTGCCTCGGAGGCGGCTAAGGAGGGTGTCTGGATGAAGCAGTTCATGACGGATCTTGGAGTGGTGCCAAGCGCACTGAATCCAATAACCTTGTTCTGTGACAACACTGGTGCCATTGCCTTAGCAAAGGAACCACGGTTTCACAAGAAGACCAGACACATCAAACGACGCTTCAACCTCATCCGCGACTACGTCGAGGGAGAGGACGTGAATATATGCAAAGTACACACGGATCTGAATGTAGCGGACCCGCTGACTAAACCTCTTCCACGGCCAAAGCATGATCAACACCAGAACTGTATGGGTGTTAGATTTATTACAATGTAATTCACATAGTGATGTGAGGGCTAGATTATTGACTCTAGTGCAAGTGGGAGACTGTTGGAATTATGCCCTAGAGGCAATAATAAATATAGTTATTATTATAATTCCTGTATCAAGATAATCGTTTATTATCCATGCTATAATTGTATTGAATGAAGACTCATTTACATGTGTGGATACATAGACAAAACACCGTCCCTAGCAAGCCTCTAGTTGGCTAGCCAGTTGATCAAAGATAGTTAGTGTCTTCTGATTATGAACAAGGTGTTGTTGATTGATAACTGGATCACGTCATTAGGAGAATCACGTGATGGACTAGACCCAAACTAATAGACGTAGCATATTGATCGTGTCATTTTGTTGCTACTGTTTTCTGCATGTCAAGTATTTATTCCTATGACCATGAGATCATATAACTCACTGACACCGGAGGAATGCTTTGTGTGTATCAAACGTCGCAACGTAACTGGGTGACTATAAAGATGCTCTACAGGTATCTCCGAAGGTGTTAGTTGAGTTAGTATGGATCAAGACTGGGATTTGTCACTCCGTGTGAACGGAGAGGTATCTCGGGGCCCACTCGGTAATACAACATCACACACAAGCCTTGCAAGCAATGTAACTTAGTGTAAGTTGCGGGATCTTGTATTACGGAACGAGTAAAGAGACTTGCCGGTAAACGAGATTGAAATAGGTATGCGGATACTGACGATCGAATCTCGGGCAAGTAACATACCGAAGGACAAAGGGAATGACATACGGGATTATATGAATCCTTGGCACTGAGGTTCAAACGATAAGATTTTTCGTAGAATATGTAGGATCCAATATGGTCATCCAGGTCCCTCTATTGGATATTGAACGAGGAGTCTCTCGGGTCATGTCTACATAGTTCTCGAACCCGCAGGGTCTGCACACTTAAGGTTCGACGTTGTTTTATGCGTATTAGAGTTATATGGTTGGTTACCGAATGTTGTTCGGAGTCCCGGATGAGATCACGGACGTCACGAGGGTTTCCGGAATGGTCCGGAAACGAAGATTGATATATAGGATGACCTCATTTGATTACCGGAAGGTTTTCGGAGTTACCGGGAATGTACCCGGGAATGACGAATGGGTTCTGGGAGTTCACCGGGGGGGGGGTAACCCACCCCGGGGAAGCCCACAGGCCTTGAGGGTGGCATACCAGCCCTTAGTGGGCTGGTGGGACAGCCCAAGAGGCTCTATGCGCCAAGGAGAAGAAAATCAAGAGAGAAATAAAAAAAAGGGAGGAGGTGGGAAGGAAGGGGGACTCCCTCCCACCAAACCTAGTCCAACTCGGTTTGGGGGGAGGGAGAGTCCTCCCCCTTGGACTCGGCCGAACCCCTTGGGGCCCCTTGAGCCCCAAGGCAAGGTCCCCTCCCTCCCACCTATATATACGGAGGTTTTAGGGCTGATTTGAGACGACTTTTCCACGGCAGCCCGACCACATACCTCCACAGTTTTTCCTCTAGATCGCGTTTCTGCGGAGCTTGGGCGGAGCCCTGCTGAGACAAGGTCATCACCAACCTCCGGAGCGCCATTACGCTGCCGGAGAACTCTTCTACCTCTCCGTCTCTCTTGCTGGATCAAGAAGGCCGAGATCATCGTCGAGCTGTACGTGTGCTGAACGCGGAGGTGCCGTCCGTTCGGCACTAGATCGTGGGACTGATCGCGGGATTGTTCGCGGGGCGGATCGAGGGACGTGAGGACGTTCCACTACATCAACCGCGTTCTCTAACGCTTCTGCTGTACGGTCTACAAGGGTACGTAGATCACTCATCCCCTCTCGTAGATGGACATCACCATGATAGGTCTTCGTGCACGTAGGAAATTTTTTGTTTCCCATGCGACGTTCCCTAACAGGGGGTGCATGGATTGGGGGACAATGGCAACGAGGAAGTGCGCTCTAGCATGTGATGCGGATTTGTTTTCAGGCCGTCGTGGTCTCCGTGAGGTGGGTTTGGCTGCGGCGGATATTGGTGCTTCTTCGTTGATGGTGGTGATGTTTGGTGGGCTTGCCCATGCCAATGCAGTATAATGTGCGGCTGAGGTGGTGTGGAGCTTGACGAAAACCATGTCTCGGCCTCGTGCCGTGACCAGCGATGACGGCCGCTGTGGCCGTCGTTGACCTTCATGGAGGCGCCGTTCTTTGTTCTCCCACCCCTCCTGCATGGATTTGGCCATTTTTGCCTCTCCGGGGGAAACCTTGATCTATGATCGGATGATGGCGGTGCCTTGGTGCCGTATTCCCTTTTAGGGGCTTCATCTTGGGAGCTTGGCGCCGGTGAGCGGGACCGGTGGTTGGCGGTTGGCGACGGGTGTGGCATCCAGACTTGTGTGGCAACGATGATGGTGGGAGCGATTTCAGCGATGCAGAAATGGTTGCGTCAGTCGGCTCTTCTTCGGCGTGTCTATGATTTTGCCTCGGTTTGTTTCTTGCTCAAAGTGTAGGGATGGCGATGACGCCTCTATGGGAGGACTGATGATGATGACGCTCGCGTGCTGTCTCACCGAGACCCTCTTTGGAGTGTTGTGTGTGGGTTTTTTTATGTGTGTCGCGCAATGGTTGTAACGGTTTTTGCCCGGTTTTCCATAATTAACTAGGCAATCAGGTTTTTGCTCGGATTTCCCTAATTCACTGAGCAAGTCTTTTCTTTTAATGAATGCATGATAACTGCCATTTTGAAAAAAATGATGAGGATGGATATAACCCTGTACACGTAGTCAAGAGGGCAAGGGACGACTTGGCTCTTCTAGACCTTCCGAGAAATATCCCTAGCACCTCTGTAGGCCATGGTTGGCAACCATCGGAACCTAACTGGGTTAAAATCAATATGGATAGACAGATAGCAGTTCTATTACGATGCATCCAGTCGATATGGACCATCCGTCCGACCGTATTGAATGGTCTAGATCGAATTCAATATTGTGATGTCAGTTGTATTATATATGACACCGAGGGGCATTTTTAGAAGTTTTTTCAAACAGATTAGACTTTCGCTCTCAAACTTTTCAAGGGTACTTTTGGTAGAATTTTTGGGGTATGTCCGATAAGATTATTCAGTTCATTCCCGTCAGTGAAGGTCCATCCTAGTCGGTTGCATCGTTGCTAGGGTTTGACTCCTTGCCGGTAGGATGGAGCCGTGCGTAGCGCCCCCTCATGTCGACGTCAAAACTGGCAGATCTCGGGTAGGGGGTCCCGAATTATGGAGCTTGGATCGATGGGTTGCAAGAGAGAGAGAGAGAGAGAGACGATGTTGACATAGGCTCGGGCCCTCTTGAGGAGGTAAAACCCTACATCCTGCTTGATTATATTGATGGGGAACAATGGTTACAGAGTTGATCTACCTCGAGATCGTACAAGCTGACCCTAGATGAGATATTCTTTCCCTCTATGTTTAAGGGCTTCCGATTTATCTAGATACTGGGGACTCTGGGGTTACATGTTAACGACATAGAAGAGGAGTAGATGGACCGAACTGGTCATCCTGCCTTGGAGTGAATGCATGTCTTCGGAGCTTTCCATTTTTATCACGTAGTCGTCGGATAATCCTATTCTTCAATGATGTGTCCCATATGATCAACCCATACGGGATAAGCCGACTTCCCAGGACCTCTTAATCCGAAACGTCCCATCATCAACTGAGATCGTGTCCCGCATTTGAGGGGACTTTGATTTAATGACCCGAGAAAATCTACGCACGTCCCAACGGTGCGGTTGTTTCGAGAAGTGGAGGAGCTGGTGGCACAGTAAGCGGAAACCCTTGGTTTCTCGACCTCCCATTTTAAAAGGGGAAAAGATCTAAAGCCCACCACAGGCATTCCAAACCCTTGATCCTTCTTCTTCCTCGCTTAAGTGCCCAGATCCATTCCGACTCCCATCCCTCTAGTCGCCCTCCGTCTCAAGATCTGCAATGGCTAGCTCGGGCGCTCATGGAAAATGAGAGGTCTCCTACGTCTCCGAAGGAGATATCTAGGAGCTGAAGCGTTGCGGCTACATTGCCATCGACATCGCCCACCGAGCACCACAAAAGGGCTAGGTGGTTCCTACGCCAAGGTCCGAGGAGCGGGTGGTGTTCGTTCCCCACTTCCTCCGGGGACTGGCTTCCTGCTTCACCCCTTCGTCAGGGGTCTGATGTTTTATTATGGGGTGGCTTTTCATGATCTCCCCCAAACTCCATGATGCACATATCGGTCTTCATCACCGTATGCAAAACTTTTCTGTGGGTTCATCTGCATTTCGTTCTCTGGCTCAAGGTCTTTGGTGTTAATCCGAAGTCGGTCTGTAGCCAGCATGCCGAGTGCGGTGGGGCTGTGATACGCAAGATCTACCGCGTGACATGGCCGGAGGGCACCCTGACCGACACCATCAAGAACTGACAGAAGGAGTGGTTCTATATCATAGAACCACGAGAATAAAACTGGGCAGCGCCCGTCGAGTTCAGGTCTGGTCCTCCGGTGAGGCTGACCTCATGGGTCAGGAAAAGCCTGGACTGGGGCTCATCTTCAGACATGCAGCAGCTGCAAAACCGCATCAGGCAAATGGTGGAGTCCAATATTCGGTTTGCTGATGTGGTCCAGGTCGCGCTCCATCGCCATATCCTTCCCTGCCAGCGTCGTGACAACCCGATGTGGTGTCACAAGGCTGACGAGCCTTGGACGGTGCTCGAGTTCTATCGCACCACCCATGAAGACATGTGGCGGGTACTGCTTAAACCGCTACAGGAGTTGTTGGTCTAGGATGAAGATACCGGCCTAGACGACAATACTCCCCCGGTGGAGGTGCCTCCAAGCTCTTTTATCTACTTGGAGCTTTGTTTTTGTTAAAGATTGTACTATATTTTCACTTTCACAGGAGTGGCTGGAAGTGGCCAAGAACATAGAGGCCCCAGCTCCCTTGCCCGAGGAACCCCGGATTCCTCTGCTGGAGCAAATGCTAGTAGATTCGTCGAATGTGGCGCTGGACAACAAAAAGAAGGAGACCCACGGGGGTCTCCGTTCAAAGGGTCTGCATACAAAATCCAAGGACACCCATGCCTCCTCTACCCATGAAGGGGAGGAGGTAGATGAGGAGGAAGAGAAATATTCTCTTCACGCGAGGAAGAGGGGGGCACCGGAGGGGGCTGAGGAGGGACTACCTCCTCGGGCTCCGAAGAAACCTTGCAAGCACAAGGCCACCCTCCCCGGCGCCCACCCAAACTCTAATGAAGAGATAGGGGCAGTTCCTTGCCGAACAGTGAGGGTCAAGCCCGTGGCTCGAAGGTACAAAGTCCATTCTCTATTTTAATAGAGTTATTCCTATTTGAACCAATAATGAGGACCGAGCCATTTTGTATCATAGCCCGGTCCGTGATCTCCCGACGGATCGTGTGTCAGAGGGGGATTCCTTGCCTACCGAGCTGGCCAAGAGTGGGAATGTGTCCCACAACACCCCTCCCCGGACCTCAGAAAAGCTAGCCGAGGTGTCGCTCATCAAGCCCCGCCGACCACTACCAAGGAGGTGATGCTCGAGGCAGATACATCGGGCGCCAAGGATCGGGAGATCTTGGCCGAAGAAAAGACACAAACCTCCAACGACCGAGAGGTTCCGGTTGGTGTTAATACAACGGTCACCGAGGACCAGGAGATTTTGACCGAGGTACACACCTCGGTCATTGAAACTCAGGGGGCAGGTTCCTTCTCCGTAGGCGGGGAAAAGAACCCAATTCCCTTCGAGCATTGCCCAGACACAACCTCCGGGGGACCTGATGCTCCGGCATCTTCTATGCCACCCCAGCACCGCCCACGACAGAACAAGCTATGGATGGGTGGCCTACCATAATGGAAGACGCCTTGGCCGGCTCCTCCATAGCCGAAGAACATCACACCCTTATGGGTGTGGTCTTGAAAAGTATTCAATCCGTTAATAACGGACTGAATGAAGTCTAATGGCTTGCTCGCGGGCTTTAAGGTAAGTGATGGCCCACAAATATAGGGGATCAATCATAGTCCTTTCGGTAAGTAAGAGTGTCGAACCCAACGAGGAGGAGAAGGCTCTGATAAACAGTTTTCAGCAAGGTAATAACTGCAAGCACTGAAAGTCGCGGTAACAAGTGATGGTGTAGTGAGGTGAAACGTAGCAGGTGAAAAGTAACAAGTAACAAGTAGTAGCAACGGTGCAGCAAAGTGGCCCAATCCCTTTTGCAGCAAGGGACAAGCCTGAACAAACTCTTATAGGAGGAAAAACGCTCCCGAGGACACACGGGAATTTCTGTCATGCTAGTTTCACCATGTTCATATGATTCGCGTTCGTTACTTTGATAGTTTGATATGTGGGTGGACCAGCGCTTGGGTACTGCCCTTGCTTGGACAAGCATCCCACTTACGATTAACCCCTCTCGCAAGCATCCGCAACTACGAAAGAAGAATTAAGACAACGTCTAACCATAGCATTAAACTAGTGGATCCAAATCAGCCCCTTACGAAGCAACGCATAGACTCGGGTTTAAGCTTCTGTCACTCTAGCAACCCATCATCTACTTACTACTCCCCAATGCCTTCCTCTAGGCCCAAATAATGGTAAAGTGTTATGTAGTCGACGTTCACATAAAACCACTAGAGGAAAAACAACATACAACGTATCAAAATACCAAACGAATACCAAATTCACATGACTATTATTAGCATGACTTATCCCATGTCCTCAGGAACAAAAGTGACTACTCACAAAGCATAATCATATTCATGATCAGAGGTGTAATGAGTAGCATCAAGGATCTGAACATAAACTCTTCCACCAAGTAATCCAACTAGCATCAACTACAAAGAGTAATCAACACTACTAGCAACCTTACAAGTACCAATCAGAGTCGCGAGACAGAGATTGGTTACAAGTGATGAACTAGGGTTTGGAGATGAGATGGTGTTGATGAAGATGTTGATGGAGATGAGTCCCCTCCGATGAGAGGAGTGTTGGTGATGACGATGGCGACGATTTCCCCCTCCGGGAGGGAAGTTTCCCCTGCAGGATCGTCCTGCCGGAGCTCTAGATTGGTTCTGCTCAAGTTCCGCCTCATGGCGGCGAAGAATCCACGAAAAAGCTCCGCCCTGATTTTTTTCCGAATGAAACCCTTCATATGACAGAAGAGGGGGACCAGTGGGCCACCAGGGTGCCCACAAGACCTGTTGCCGCGGCCAGGGGGGTAGGCCGCAGCCACCAGGCTTGTGGGCCCCTGGCAGCTCCCCTCTGGCACTTCTTTCGCCCAGTATTTTTTATATATTCCCAAAAAATTCCACATTGATTTTCAGGGCATTTGGAGTTGCGCAGAATAGAGGACTCAAACTTGCTCCTTTTCCAGTCCAGAATTCCAGTTGCCGGTATTCTCCCTCTTCAAATAAACCTTGCAAAATAAGAGAGAAAAGGCATAAGTATGGTACCACAAAGTGTAATAACAGTCCATAAAGCGATAAATATCAACATGAAAGCATGATGCAAAATGGACGTATCAACTCCCCCAAGCTTAGACCTCACTTGTCCTCAAGCAAAAACCAAGATCCATAAACATGTCCACAAGTTTAGGGATGAAGGTGTCGATAAAACATAATACGGACATGAGGGCATCATGATCACACATAGAACAGCAATATATCATAAAGATTCTTATGGGAAAGTTACAATTCCTTCACAAAACAAAGTATGAATCAAAAACCTTACCGAGAAGTAGCCAACAACAGTCCATAGTCATTGAAGCAATTGCAATTTATCATAACATTAGAAAGAGTCCAATAAGAGCTTGTAAAGCAAATCCACATACTCAATCATCTCTTTTGTTTTCCACAATTGTTACAACTCACGTGGTACTCATGGCATCAAAGTTTCAGTTGGACACAGAGAAAGATAGGGGCTTATAATTTTGCCTCCCAACCATTTACCTCAAGGGTAAAACCAACAACAATAAAGCATAAGTACTCATCTCCAAGTTGATATAAGAATATAGATCTTTCCCTAGCATATGACGTTCACCAAGATGAAGACGGAATAGGGAATTGGTGTTGATCACGAAGACTTTCACAAGGACAAAAGTAAAGGTACACGATAGGCCCTTCGCAGAGGGAAGCACAGGTTGTCATGCGCTTTTGAGGTTTGGATGCGTGTCCTCTTAGTGCGGAGGAACGTCACTTTATATTGCCTCCTGTGATAAAGAACTTTATTATGTAGTCTGTCGCTTTTATGTCTTCCTCATCACAGGTTCGTACAAAGCTTATTTTCCACACAGTAATAGATCATACATATTAGAGAGCAATTTTTATTGCTTGCACCGATGACAACTTACTTGAGGGATCTTATTCAATCCATAGGTAGGTATGTTGGACACTCATGGCAAGAGTGGTTTGAAGGTTTATGGATGCACAAGTAGTATCTCTACTTGGTGCAGGAGTTTCGGCTAATATGAGGTGGAAGCAATCGTCACATGCTAAGGAATCTCTAATCATATAACATTGTTTGGAATCAAGCAAACACAATTCATTATGTTGTCTTCCTTGCCCAACATCTACTTCTAAGCATGTAATAGTTTGGTGAGTGCTCACAATTGTAAAAGGTGTCTAAGATGATATATTTATATGTGAACCTCTCTTTCCTTATTACTTCTTATTAATTGCAACAATGACTGGGGTCTATGTTGGTCTATTCTCAACAAGTTTCAATCATCATACTTGTTATATGTGAAGCTATCACTTTCCATAAGATCATCTCATGATCTTTCATGCTATCGTTCTTTTCATACTTTTGATCACGACACAAAACAAAGCCCTTGACTAAGATACTCTTTATTATATAGCTCGCAAGCTCGAATACATCGGGGGAGATACAAAGCAAAAGACTCAAACTAAACACTAAAGACTTATTCCACTAAGAGAAGAAAGTAAAAACTGAAAAAGAAAGAACTAAAACAAAGGTAAAAGCGAAAGATATAAAGGTGATTCGATACCAGGGCTACTCCCCCAAGCTTGGCACAAGCCGAGGGAGTTTCCCATACCAATGCTTAGTTGTCTTCCTTTGGTGGTGATGGTGGTTTCGTTGCAGAGGTCTTGAGCTTGTCTAATTTCCACTTGAGCATAAAATTCTGCTCTCTCAGATCATCATTTTCCTCCTCAAGCTTGAACACCCTTTGACAAAGTTCTTGCTTACTCTCCTGCAAGAAACGAGAAGGGATAAACAAGTTCTTAGGATTCTTCCTTGAGTCAGGGACGCTCGACTTCTTGAACTCCACATGAGTGCGTCCAAGTTGAGGTAGAGGAGCCTCCTCTTCATCGGAACTCGTTTGTTCCTTCCCCTTGGGATCATAGTCCTCTTCCTGGTCAGTGGTCCAGCCATATGGTTCCAAGTCCCCATAGACCTTGGGGTTAGCAAGGTAATCAGCCACATAGCTCTCCCCCTCTGAATCCTGAGAAGACATCTTGACCTAGATCTGCGACAGAAAACAGGCTCGAAACGAAAACAGAGGAAAACTGTGCGATACGGAGATCAAAACCCTTGGGCGTATATATAATGATTTTTTCTGGACCAGAAGGAGTGCTCCGCAAGAAAACAAAATCCGGGAGGTACACGAGGTGCCCACAAGCCCTATCACCGCGACCAGGGGGCAGGCCGCAGCGACCAAGCTTGTGGCCGCCTCGTGCGCTCTCCGGACTGCTTTTTATTTTTCTATTTTTCCAAAAATTCCAAAACGGAGAAAATTACCTACTGGAAAAGTTTTGGAGTCCAATTACTTACCGAAACACATACTCTTCGTTTTCAGGGTCTGAAACAGGCTGATAAACATCCCTTATGTACTCCTCTGGAGTTATGATATTGATGATATTGGTCTCAACATTTATGGGAGTACCAGAGATATAATGCTTGATTCTTTGCCCATTTACCATTCTAGGAAAATTACCTTTTGTGTTATTGATTTTGATGGCACCGGAACGATATACTTCCTCGACAACGTAGGGACCTTCCCATTTAGAGAGAAGTTTGCCTGCGAAGAATCTTAAGCGAGAATTGTATAGCAGGACATAATCACCTACATTGAACTCACATTTTTGTATTATTTTATCGTGCCATCTCTTAACCTTTTCCTTGAACAACTTGGCATTCTCATATGCCTGGGCCCTCCATTCATCTAATGAGCTGATATCAAACAACCGCTTCTCACCGGCAAGTTTGAAATCGAAGTTGAGCTCTTTGATTGCCCAATAAGTTTTGTGTTCTATCTCAAGAGGTAAATGACACGCCTTACCATAAACCATTTTATTCGGTGACATGCCCATGGGATTCTTATAAGCAGTCCTATAAGCCCATAGAGCATCGTCAAGTTTGCTAGACTAATTCTTTCGAGATCTATTGACAGTCTTTTGTAAGATCAATTTGATCTACCTATTACTCAACTCCACTTGACCACTAGACTGAGGATGATAAGGAGATGAAACTCTATGGTTGACATCATACTTAGCGAGCATCTTGTGGAAAACACCATGAATGAAGTGTGAACCGCCATCAGTCATAAGATATCTAGGGACTCCAAATCTTGGGAAAATGACTTCTTTAAGCATCTTAATAGAGGTGTGGTGATCAACATTTCTAGTGGGGATAGCTTCTACCCACTTAGTGACGTAATGAACAGCAACTAAGATGTGAGTATACCCATTGGAACTCGGGAAAGGTCCCATATAATCAAAGCCCTAGACATCAAATGGTTCAATGACAAGTGAATAGTTCATAGGCATTTCCTAACGTTTACTGATGTTCCCTATTCTTTGGCATTCGTCACACGACAAGAAAAACTTACGGGCATCCTTGAAGAGAGTGGGCCAATAGAAACCTGATTGCAATACCTTATGAGTAGTTCTATCTCCAGCATGGTGTCCTCCATAGGCTTCGGAATGACACTTCAGCAGGATCTGTCCCTGTTCATGTTCAGGCACACAACGTCTAATAACACCATCTACTCCTTCCTTATAAAGGTGAAGATCATCCCAAAAGTAGTGTCTCAAATGAAAGAAGAATTTCTTCTTTTGCTGGTAGGTGAAACTGGGTGGTATGTATTTGGCTACGATATAGTTTGCGTAATCAGCATACCACGATGCACTATGTGAAGTGCGGATGACATTCAATTGCTCATCAGGAAAGCTGTCATTAATAGGTCGTGGGTCATCAAGGACATTCTGTAGCCTGGACAAGTTATCTGCTACAGGGTTATCAGCACCCTTTCGGTCGACAACGTGCAAATCAAATTCTTGTAGCAGGAGAACCCATCTGATTAGCCTAGTCTTAGCGTCCTTCTTCTCCATAAGGTACTTAATAGCAGCATGATCAGAGTGAATAATGACTTTGGAGTCAACTATATAAGATCTGAACTTTTCACATGCAAACACGACTGCTAAAAATTCCTTCTCCGTAGTAGCATAGTTTCTTTGGGCACTGTCTAGAGTTTTACTAGCATAGTGAATGACATTCAACTTCTTGTCAACTCTTTGTCCTAGAACAGCACCAACAGCATAATCACTAGCGTCGCACATGATTTCAAAGGGCAAGTTCCAATCAGGTGGTTGGACAATATGTGCGGTTATCAAGGCCTTCTTAAGTATTTCGAAAGCTTCCTTACAATCCTCATCAAAAACGCGAGGGACATCCTTCTGCAAGAGGTTGGTAAGAGGCCTAGAAATCTTAGAGAAGTATTTAATGAACCTTCTATAGAAACCAGCATGACCTAGGAAACTTCGTATACCTCTGATATCTATGGGGCAAGGCATTTTCTCAATTGCATCAACCTTAGCCTTATCAACTTCAATGCCTTTCTCAAAGATTTTGTGTCCTAAGATGATGCCTTCATTAACCATGATGTGGCACTTCTCCCAGTTCAAGACGAGGTTGGTATCTTTGCATCTCTGTAAGACTCGATCAAGGTTGCTGAGGCAATCGTCAAAGGAAGAACCGTAAACGGAGAAATCATCCATGAAAACCTCAACAATCTTTTCACTAAAGTCAAAGAATATAGCCATCATACACCTTTGAAAGGTGGCAGGTGCATTGCATAAGCCAAAAGGCATACGTCTATAAGCAAAGGTACCGAAGGGGCTGGTTAAAGTGTTTTTCTCCTGATCAGATTGTGCAACAGGTATTTGCGAGAAACCTGAATAACCGTCTAGAAAGCAGAAGTGTGTGTGTTTAGATAGCCTTTCTAGCATTTGGTCGATAAACGGCAAAGGATAATGGTCTTTCCTGGTTGCCTTGTTCAGTTTCGGGAAGTCTATAACCATCCTATAGCCAGTAATAATCCTCTGTGGGATTAGTTCATTCTTATCATTAGGAACAACGGTGATACCTCCCTTCTTAGGTACGCAATGTACTGGACTTACCCAATCACTATGAGCAATAGGATAAATGATTCCTGCTTCCAGAAGCTTTAATATTTATTTTCTCACGACCTCTTTCATCCTAGGATTTAACCTCCATTGATGATCAACAACTGGCTTAGAATCAGGATCGGTTTTAATCTTGTGCTGACATAGAGTGGGACTAATACCCTTAAGATCATCAAGAGTATATTCAATAGAAGCACAGTGCTTCCTCAAAGTTTTTAATAACTTTTTTCTTCATGATTCGAGAGGTGAGCACTAATTATAACAGGATATATCTCCTTCTCACCAAGATAGGCATACTTAAGTGTATCTGGTACCTGTTTTAGCTCGAACACATGATCACCCTTTGGTGGGGGAGGATCCCCAAGCAGTTCAACAGGCAGATTATTCTTAAGAATAGGATATTGTTCTAAAACAATTTTATCTATCTGATCTCTTTCATCCATATGCATATCATTTTCATGCTCAAGCAGATATTGCTCTAAAGGATCCGTAGGAGGCACGGCAATAGAGGCAAGAGCAATGATTTCATCCCTACCAGACGACTCTTTTTCATGGGGTTGTCTTCCAAACTTGGAGAAGTTAAATTCATGAGGCACACCCTCGAAACTAACAGTGACAGTCTGTTTAATGCAATCAATATGAGCATTGACAGTGTTGAGAAAGGGTCTACCAAATATGATAGGACCAAAGCTATCTTGTGTAGTAGCAAGGACGAGGAAATCAGTAGGATACTTCGTCTTACCACATAGGACTTCTACATCTCTCACAATTCCCACAGGGCAGATAGTGTCTCTATTAGCTAACATAATAGTGACATGAATGGGTTCTAACTCAGCAGGTGCAATCTCATCTTTGATTTCATCAGATAGGGACCGGGGTATTGCACTAACACTAGCACCCATATCACATAAACCATCATAACAGTGATCTCCTATCTTGACAGAAACAACGGGTAGGCCAACTATAGGTCCGTATTTGTCTTTTGCGTGAGGTTTAGCAATTCTAGCGGAGTCCTCACAGAATTTGATAACATGCCCGTCTATGTCTTCGGCTAAGAGATCTTTGATAATAGCAACACTAGGTTCAACTCTAATTTCCTCAGGGGGGTGCAAGTGGTCTAATGTAACCCCTACATATCACAGTTGGAGCTTTAGAATAATCCTTTTTCCTAGCAGGGTAAGGTGGTTTCTCAGTGTAGGCACAAGGAACAATAGGATCGTTATAGGCAATGTCTTTCTCTTCAACTAGATTGTGTTTAACTATGTTGACTTCTACAGGAGGATGATACTTAAACCACTTCTCTTTGGGAAGATCAACATGTGCAGCAAAAGATTCACATAGAGAAGCTACTATCTCAGAGTCAAGTCCATACTTAGCGCTAAAATCTCTAGAAGTGTTTGTTTCAACAAAAGATTTAACGCAATCAAACTGGAAATTCATACCTGACTCCTTACCTTCCTCCAGCTCCCAATCTTCAGAGTTGCGTTTGATTCTTTCCAATAAATTCCACTTGTGGTCAATATCCTTCTTCATAGAAGAACCGGTACAAGAAGTGTCTAGCATGGTACGATCTTCATGAGAAAGCCGAACATAAAACTTTTGAGTGATAATTTCTCTCGAGAGCTCATGATTGGGGCATGAATATAGCATTGATTTAAGCCTCCCCCAAGCTTGAATATGCTTTCCCTATCACGAGGCCAAAAGTTATAAATGTAATTCCGATCACGATGTACTAAATGCATAGGATAAAAGTTTTGATGAAATTCCAATTTCAACCGATTGTAGTCCCATGATCCAGTATCATCACATAGCCTATACCATGTCAATGCCTTATCCTTCAAAGGTAAAGGAAAGACTTTCTTCTTTACCTCATACTCGGGCAAACCTGCAAGCTTAAATAAACCACAAACTTCATCTACGTAGATTAGATGCAAGTCTGCATGTGATGATCCATCTCCTGTAAAAGGATTAGCCAGCAGTTTCTCAAGCATACCGAAGGAATTTCATAAAATATATTTTCAGTACGTACCTTGGGTTGAGGAGCAACTACTCGTGCTTCCGTTCGTGGTGAAGATACCCCGAACAAATTCCTCAAAGGAACAGTTTCCATAGTGACAAGTGACAATAAATTTCAGCACATTATATAAATGTTTCCTTACCAAAGGCGCTTCACTCCCCGGAAACGGCGCCAGAAAAGGGTCTTGATGACCCACAAGTAAAGGGGATCAATCATAGTCCTTTTGATAAGTAAGAGTGTCAAACCCAACGAGGAGCAGAAGGCTCTGATAAACGGTTTCCAGCAAGGTAATAACTGCAAGCACTGAAAGTAGCGGTAACAAGTGATGGTGTAGTGAGGTGAAACGTAGCAGGTGAAAAGTAACAAGTAACAAGTAGTAGCAACGGTGCAAAAAAGTGGCCCAACCCCTTTTGTAGCAAGGGACAAGCCTGAACAAAGTCTTATAGGAGGAAAAACGCTCCCGAGGACACACGAGAATTTTTGTCATGCTAGTTTCATCATGTTCATATGATTCGCGCCCGTTACTTTGATAGTTTGATATGTGGGTGGAACGGTGCTTGGGTACTGCCCTTACTTGGACAAGCATCCCACTTATGATTAACCCCTCTCGCAAGCATACGCAATACGAAAGAAGAATTAAGACAACGTCTAACCATAGCATTAAACTAGTGGATCCAAATGAGCCCCTTACGAAGCAACGCATAGACTGGGGTTTAAGCTTCTGTCACTCTAGCAACCCATCATCTACTTACTACTCCCCAATACCTTCCTCTAGGCCCAAATAATGGTAAAGTGTTATGTAGTCGACGTTCACATAAAACCACTAGAGGAAAAACAACATACAACATATCAAAATACCGAACGAATACCAAATTCACATGACTATTATTAGCATGACTTATCGCATGTCCTGAGGAACAAAAGTGACTACTCACAAAGAATAATCATAATCATGATCGGAGGTGTAATTAGTAGCATCAAGGATCTGAACGTAAACTCTTCCACCAAGTAATCCAACTAGCATCAACTACAAAGAGTAATCAACACTACTAGCAACCTTACAAGTACCAATCGGAGTCGCGAGACGGAGATTGGTTACAAGTGATGAACTAGGGTTTGGAGATGAGATGGCGCTGATGAAGATGTTGATGGAGACGAGTCCCCTCCGATGAGAGGAGTGTTGGTGATGACGATGGCGACAATTTCCCCCTCCGTGAGGGATGTTTCCCCGGCAGGATCGTCCTACCGGAGCTCTAGATTGGTTCTGCTCAAGTTCCGCCTCGTGGCAGCGGAGAATCTACAAAAAAGCTCCGCCCTGATTTTTTTCCCGCACGAAACCCTTCATATAGCAGAAGAGGGGGGCTAGTGGGCCACCAGGGTGCCCACAAGCCCTGTTGCCGTGGCCAGGGGGGTAGGCCGCGGCCACCAGGCTTGTGGGCCCCTGGCAACTCCCCTTTGGCACTTCTTTCGCCCAGTGTTTTTTATATATTCCCAAAAAATTCCACGTTGATTTTCACGGCATTTGGAGTTGCGCAGAATAGAGGACTCAAACTTGCTCCTTTTCTAGTCCAGAATTCCAGCTGCCGGTATTCTCCCTCTTCAAATAAACCTTGCAAAATAAGAGAGAAAAGGCATAAATATTGTACCACAAAGTATAATAACAGTCCATAAAGCGATAAATATCAACATGAAAGCATGATGCAAAATGGACGTATCAGTAAGCCGTGTAACGTTGTAGGTTTTATTTTACAAAGTTATATATATACTTTTATGGGTATAACAACCCTCGAGCCATGGGTGAGTTGGAAATGAAAACTCACCAGTGCCTAAAAAATTCGTTGGCAAAAAAGAAGAATGGCCCGAAGACTTGTTTAAATTATTTTGTTTGAGAATTTTGACTAAGAGATGTTTGCCCCAATAATTCGGAACGAGACTAACATGCTATTTTTACCTTGCAGGCCTCGTCCTCGGCTGCCAACGCCAATGCGTTGCAAATAGCCGAGCTAAACTGGAACTCAAAGTTTCCGGTGAAGAGCTTAACCACATAAATGGTCAGCTTAACGAGAAGCAGGGTAAGTTGGGTCAAAAGAAATCCATACCTTCCTTTAGTAATAGATTTTTTAAGCAGTGTCTTGGCCTTGCCAGCTAACTCTTTCTATTATAAATTTGTTAGCAGCCCAAGAACAAGAGCTTGAGAAGCTCGGGGCCGAGGTGGAGAAAGCCAAACGAGAGGCCGCTGCTAAAAAGGTGGCGGCCGAATAATCGGCTGCCGAGCTGGACACCATCAAGGTCGTTAGCACCAAACATGACGCTGGGGTGACGGAGATCCAGCAGGTGCTGGAAGAGGCGAGCTCAAAGTGTGAGGCCTTGGAGCAGAAATCTCAAAAGCACATGACCGATCACACCAAACTGTCCGCCGAGCTTCAATAAGAGTGGGTGGAGCAGAGGTTCTATGAAGAAGTGCGCCAAGCCAAGCTTATGGCAACCGGTAAGCAATACTTACTGCAATGTGCCTTTGGTAGAAACAGGTATGCCTTTCTTACGCCGATATGGCGTTCTGCGGGCACCTTCACGAACCTCTCGCAGAGTGCGGCGGATGCGGCCAAGTATTTTGGGCTCAGTTTGAAATTCCCGAGCTCAACCCTGGTCTGAGCTATTAAATGAAGCAGCTGATGGAACTGCATAGGATGGCGGAGTCGGTCATGAAGGATCTCTGTGTTCGGCTATGGCCTACCGAGCCCTTATCAAGCAGTTACTTCGCATTAGTGCAGGAGCTGGTCAACGCCGCACCCCGGATTGAAGTCATGCAACCCTCTGCTTGCATGGAAGGAGCTCGGATGGACTTTGCACGGACAATGGTGCACTTGCCAAGGGTAAAGCCCCTTAAGATGGCCACTGATCCACCGCCTGCCGAAAAGGAGCATAGGCGCCCCGAGCTGTATTTCTCTGCCACTTTGGAAGGTGCTCGGATGACCGAGTCAGAGTGCTCGAAAGATGTAATATTAGAATGAATATTTATTAGTTTATTTCAGAACAATTTATCTGTTAAGATGTATAACCAAAGTAGAGTACACTTTGTATTATTTTGATTCCTATTTTGGCCATCTCAATCTGAAAGTTACCAGTCGTCGGCTTCAACCCCCATGTAGAAACTACTTGGGGTGTTTCAATGTCCGCACTAGAACCTTAGCCGATGTATCGGTACCTGAGGGTGGTAGTGCATGAGGGAAACAAGGCGAGCGGACTATGAGGCTTTATCGCTTTCGTTTAGCCTTAGGAACTATTTACGCGGGTGCTAGTGACAAGACCCTAGCCTTCTGCAGTTATCGAGAAAACCGAAAATTGGAATAATTTCTGCGAGGTTTTGAATAAGTGCAAACCCATCCGCGTAATGTGGAGTAGCCTCTATCGACTTTGTAAACGAGCTCGGATTGCAGACCAGTTCTTTCTTATTATGACAGTCAGTTTTCGGCTTTCTCCACTGAGGTATTTCGAACTAGGCCAGCTGGGAATACAATTGAAGTGGTTGTCCCTTTACCCCTTTAGCCAAACTAGTGAAATGTAAGGGGTAAGCAAAGGAGCCGGGCAATCCAACTGTAGACCCAAGACATAATTCGGAACCGGTGCATATAAAAAAATCCTGAGAAATCGAACACTTAAGAGAAGAAGCAGTGAATGTATGGTGATTGAGGAGGTGTTACCATCCAAGCCCCCGGTCGGTGATCGATGGCACTTTAACATATACAAATAATAGTTTTAACCTAACATTGCCGATAAGCAGAAAGTGTATACACGAAGGTACTTGGAATAATGTGTGGGATGAACTTTTATAACTCGTATCGCAAAGGCAGCTGTTAGAGGTAACTATCAATACAAGTAAGTTGAAGCAAAAATTTTAAAGCGATCTTGTATGGGTGACTTGACGTCCGCCCTTTGTTCGGCCGCGCAATATCTATGGCCCCGACTAGGGGTGGGGGTACGATCCTTTATAGGAAGTTACGGTCAGCAAGCGGACCTTGAGAAGAGGGTCTTGAGAGGCTACTGATTACACGTAGAAGCTCGATGCTTGGGCTCTTCTTGATGCCCATCTTTGATTCGTTGGACCATAGCTCGGTTGACCCGACCCCATGATCCCTGGTGGGTTGCTCCAACGGTTGCCCATGGACTTTTAAGGATGAAATTGTGTTGTCGAAGGACATACCTTGGTAGTGCTCAGGCCATGCCGTGGGAGCCGTATCCTTATGCACTCTCGGTCGAAGAGTTATCCGACTAGTCTATTTGAGCTCGGGCCCGTTTTCCTCCCCTTCGCGCCTTTGTTGCCGGCTTGTGGCTTGAAGTCTCGCTGTTGTGTTGACATTCAGCTGCTAGTGTGGTCGTGTGCTCCTTAGTCCGGAGAGAGTGTTTTGTGTTTTCGTTCACCCTGATGACTCCCTTGGGTCCGGGCATTTTGAGCTTCATGTAGGCGTAGTGGGGTACAACATTAAAGCGGGCGAAGGCTATGCGGCCGAGCAGCGCATGGTATCCACTGCGAAAGGGGACGATGTCGAAGATCAAGTCTTCGGCTACGAAAGTTGTCGCAAGAACCGAACACGATTTCCAGTGTTATCATGCCCGAGCAACGGGCTTCCACTCGTGGTATCACTCCTTTAAAGGTAGTGCGGCTTGGCTTGGTACGTGATGGGTCAATGCCCATCTTTTTCACCATATCCGGATATATCATATTGAGGCTACTTCCTCCGTCCATAAGGACTCGTGTGAGGTGGAAACCATCGACGATAGGGTCGGGGACTAGGGCGACCGACCCTCCATGACAAATGCTAGTCGGATGATCCCTGTGGTCGAAAATGATCGGGCAAGCCGACCATGGGTTGTATTTGGGTGCTACGGGCTCTACATCGTATACCTCCTGCAGTACCCTTTTCCTATCCTTCTTGGGTATATGGGTGACATAGATCATGTTCACGGTCTTGACCTCGGGAGGAGGGAATTGATTTTGGCTTCCATTATTTGGGCCGCGGGGCTCCTCGTCGTCTTCACTTCGTGGGCCCCTGTTTAGGTCATCGGTGGCAAGCTTAACTACCTGTTTGAACACCAAACAATTATGGGTGGTGTGGGTGGCGGGCTTATCTTGGGTCCCATGAATCTCGCAGGGCCGTTCCATGATTTTTTTTCCCATTGGGTTGGTACATCCTTGTTCCCCATAAAGGGTTTCTTCCATTGTCCACATTTGGTACAACGGAATCGAGCATTGACCAGTGTATCATCGGCATCACCATTATGGGGGCGGCATTTATTTTTATTTTTCCTTGGCTTGCCGTTTCCGTCCTGAACCTCAGACGTTCTGGGGTCATCCGCATTATGGTTGCACCGAGCAAGCCATTTGTCCTCAGCCACGCAAAAGCGGGTCATGAGTGAGGTAAGGGCGGACATTGTTCTTGGCCTGTCCTGACCGAGCTGTCTCGCGAGCCATTCGTCCCGGATGTTGTGCCGAAAAAGGCTATTGCTTTGCGTATGGACAATCTACAATTTGGTTCTTCTTGGTGAGGAACCGGTTCCAGAATTCTCTGGCTGATTCCCCCGTCTTCTGGACGATGTTGCTCAGATCGGATGAATCCGATGGCCGAACATATGTTCCTTGAAAGTTATATAGGAAAGCCTCCTCAAGGTCCTCCCAGCATCCAATGGAGTCTTCAGGTAAGCTGTTTAGCCAATCTCGTGCCGGTCCTTTGAGCTTTAGTGGTAAATATTTTATGCCGTGGAGGTCATCTCCTTTGGCCATATGAATGTGAATCAATTCCTCTATCCACACGGCGGGATCTGTTGTCCCGTCGTACTGTTTGATGTTTACGAGTTTAAATCCTTCCAAAATCAGGTGTTGCATGACCTCATCCATGAAACACAAAGGGTGAGCGGCGCCTCTCATCCGGGCTATGTTGTGCCGTAGATCGGCTCCCGGTTGAGCCCGGTAAGTTTCCCGACCTTTGCTCTTGTAAGCAACCCGCGATGGTTCGTCATCCCATCGAGTCGGAGAGCACCTCCTTGATCCGTAGATGGAGGTGCTGCGACCTGATTTGTCATATCACAGGTCGGGTTTGTCCCGATAGTGCATCTGCTCTTTACATTTTCGGCATGGAGGTTCGGGTCTATACCTGTTCTCTCCAGTCATTCTGTCGCGCCCTCGAGGTGGGCGATCCGGTTGGTCGTAGTCAGTGCGTCGAGGGGACACATGATCTAGGGCCTCGTTGTCGAACTGTGGGAGCAGTCGTCGGCGCGGGTATGTCTTCTTCTCGTCCGGCCATTCTGTGTTGTATCCTTCTTCGGCCTCTAGGATTTTGGTCCACCTGTTATTCATGGTATCTTGTTCGTCCTAGAGCTATTATTGTGTTGCCTTTAGGCTTTGGACAGTGGCTATAATCCACTGCCGAAATTGCTCCTAGCCTTCAGGTTCTTCGAGAATTATGAACTCTTCGGCTTCAAGTCCGTTGAGGTCGTTGACGGGAGGGAGGTAATCGTCATCATCATCCGAATTGTTGGGGCCGCCGGGATCGTCATTGGCCGGTTCCTCTAGTTCGTGTTCGGGGGCCTTGGGATTGTCGTAGCCCTTATGAGTCGCGTGTTCCCATGTGGCTTGTGTAGAGCCCCTTACGCGACTTTCGGTGTTTTGAGTGATCTTTTGTGGGCTTATCGCCGTTCTGCTTGGGTGTGACATTATCCGTATCGCGAGGCGTGTCTACCATGTAAACATCGTAAGTAGATGTTACGGTCCACTTCCTGGTGGTTATGAGGTTGGGGTAGTAGGCCTCTTCGTCCATATCCTCAAGCTCTTTGGAGGCGTAGTCCAGTGCGTCGGTTAAATCTTTGATGGTGGCAATTAAGTGGGTGGTGGGTGGGTCGTAAAAGTCCCCATAATCCACCTCAGAAGCCAATCTTTGAACAAGTCGGACTTCGGGTAAGCGAGATCTAAAGCGACTGGATCTGGTCGAGCGTCTCGTTTAACATCGAGAGGCTGACCTGACCAATCCTTTGTATGTTTTTGGAGTTAACCTCCACGACTTCTGAGAAGGAAACCAATTCGGCAATTGTCGTTTCCCTCTGTCCGGACACATTGGTCGGTTATGAGCTCGAGGCCTCCTCTCCAAGGAGGAGGGGACTAGGACCATGGTCGGACAGGCGACCCGGAGACAAGGCTTCAGGGTTTTGCACTTTATCGGCCGAGGCTGTGATGTTAGCGGGGAACAGGTTGCCCCGCGAGTAGGTGGAGACTTCGAACTCTCCGAACCTTATTCGATGTCTGGGGAGAAAACCACCGATCTGGCCGGGGTGGCCGGTGAGGCCTTTGCTTGGTGTGAGACGGCTGAGTGCAGAGACGTGTTCGGGGGCGAAGATGCCTAATATGTCTCAAACGTATCTATAATTTTTGATGGTTTCACGCTGTTATCTTGTCATCTTTGGATGTTTTATGTATCTTTTATATCTTTTTTGGGACTAACTTATTGATTCAGTGCCAAGTGCCAGTTCCTGTTTTTCTGTGTTTTTGGCTCTTTTCAGATCTGATTTTGGAACGGAGTCCAAACGGAATAAAATCCCCGAAATGATTTTTTCCCGAACGGAAGAAGATCAGGGGGCCTCTGGGCCAAGCCAGGTGGGCTCCAGGGAGCCCACAAGATCCCACTCCGCCACCAGGGGAGGCGGCATTGTCAGGGCTTGTGGCCTCCCTGGCCGCCCCCTAACCTAGATCCTTGGCCTATATATTCCCTAAAATACAGCAAAAAACCAGGGGAGCCTCGAAAATACTTTTGCGCCGCTGTAAGCTTCCGTTTCTGCGAGATCTCATCTGGAGACCCTTCTCGGCGCCCTGCCGGAGGGGACTTTGGAGTTGGAGGGCTTCTTCATCATCATCATTGCCCCTCCAAGGACTCGTGAGTAGTTCACTTCAGACCTACGGGTCCGTAGTTAGTAGATAGATGGCTTCTTCTCTCTCTTGGATCTTCAATACAAAGTTCTCCATGATCTTCATGGAGATCTATCCGAGGTAATCTTCTTTGGCGGTGTGTTTGTCGAGATCCGATGAATTGTGGATTTGTGATCAGATTATCTATGATATATATTTGAGTCTTTGCTGATTTCTTATATGCATTATTTGATATCCTTGTAAGTCTCTCCGAGTCTTGGGTTTTGTTTGGCCAACTAGATCTATGATTCTTGCAATGGGAGAAGTGCTTGGTTTTGGGTTCTACCATGTGGTGACCTTTCCCAGTGACAGTAGGGGCAGCAAGGCACACATTAAGTAGTTGCCATCAAGGGTAACAAGATGGGCTGTGGCATTGTTATGAGATTGTCCATCTACATCATGTCATCTTGCTTAAGGCGTTACTCTGTTCTTTTGGACTTAATACACTAGATGCATGCTGGATAGCGGTCGACGTGTGGAGTAATAGTAGTAGATGCAGAAAGTATCGGTCTACTTGTTTTGGACGTGATGCCTATAGATATAATCATTGCCATAGATATCGCACGACTTTGCGTGGTTCTATCAATTGCTCGACAGTAATTTTTTCACCCACCGTCTACTTGCTTTTATGAGAGAAGCCACTAGTAAACACTATGGCCCCCGGGTCTATTCACATCCATCGTTTACACCTCCGCTTTTACTTTGCTTTGTTACTTTGTTGCTTTCAGTTCTCACTTGGCGAACAATCTATAAGGGATTGACAACCCCTTCATAGCGTTGGGAGCAAGCTTTTGTGTTTGTGCAGGATCTTGTGATACTCCTCCACTGGATTGATACCTTGGTTCTCAAACTGAGGGAAATACTTACCACCGCTGTGCTACATCACCCTTTACGCTTCAAGGGAACACCAACACAAGGCTCCAAGGCCACGGGGAAAATCCTTTGCATATTTGCCTAGGAAGTCCCTTAAGGTGTAGCCGCAGCAGAAGGATTCCTGGTGCCGTCAACACGACTATTCTTGGCGCCGTCGCTAGGGAAGCACAGCTGACATCAGAAGTATTTTTGGCGTCGTTGCCGGGGAGGAGAGATCAAGATCTATCCAAGTAGGTCTCACAAACTCATCTCTTGCATTTACTTTTGTTGCTAGTTGCCTCTCGTTTTCCTCTTCCACACTTCACATTTGCCGCTTTCATTTGCCTTTCTCCTTTGCCTTTTTCGTTTGCCTTTTTCGTTCACCCTTTTCTCTCGTTTGCCTTTCCATTGCTTGTGTGCTATGTGCCTTCAATATGCTTGCATCTTCGCTTGCTGAAAATCTAGTGATATGGATCCTCATCCACTTGCTAATCTCTTTAAGAGACCCACTTATGTGGAACGAATTGCTAGTGAGTTAAGTGCACTTGACTATCTTTATGGAGTTTTGCTTGAGATGCGTGAATCTGATAATTGTGAGGAAGAAATTTATGAAGTGATTCACGAGGGCTCCTTGAATGAAAAGCATGATTGCAATGGTTTCACTATAAATTCTATTAGTAACATTCATGCTAAAAATATGCAAAACCCTAAGCTTGGGGATGCTAGTTTTTCTATCTCCCCTACTTGTTGCAATAATCATGATTGGGGTGATGATCTTTCTTATGATCTTGAAAAATTGTTCAAACCTCATGATGAATATGATATTTGCAATAATATTGAAAGTGGGTTTGGAGAATTCATGACTTTGGTTGATGATAATCCCACTATTTTTGAAGAGCGTCAACTTTGCATGCATGTGGATCATGAAAATAATATCCTATGTGATAGTTACATTGTTGAATTCATTCATGATGCTACTGAAACTTACTATGAGAGAGGATCATATGCTTCTACTTATTGCAATAGTATCAAGCTTCCTCTCCATGTGTTGAAATTTTTGAAGCTATGCTGGTTTTGCCTTCCTATGCTAGTTGATTCTTGCTCCAACAAGTTGTTTGTTCACAAAATCCCTATGCATAGGAAGTGGGTTAGACTTAAATTTGCTAGCCATATGCTCCATGATGCTCTCGTTGTGTTTCAATCCTTACCTTTTATGTGAGCATCATTGAATTATCAATGCCTAGCTAAGGGCGTTAAACAATAGTGCTTGTTGGGAGGCAACCCAACGAATCTATCATTTTTATTTCTGTTTTGTGTTTTCCACACTTTCATAATTCTGTTATGATTGTGTTTTTTGTGTTTCTTTTTGCATTTGTGCCAAGCAAAACCGTTATGATTAGTCTTGGGGATGATCGTTTGGTCATGCTGGAAAAGACAGAAACTTTCTGCTCACGAAAAGAATTTTAATTTTTTTTCTGTAAGAGATTTTGAGTTGATTCTTTATTATGCTGATTGCTACGCAAATTCTTCAGACTGTCGTAATTGTTCCGACTTTTTGACGTACCAGAGGTATACGAAATATACAGATTGCTACAGATTGGTCTGCTTTTAACAGATTCTGTTTTTGTTGTGTTGGTTGCTTATTTTGATGAAACTATGGATAGTATCGGGCGGTATTAGCGATGGAAGATTGAAATTACAGTAACCGAACATCAGCACAAGTAGAATTTAAGTTTGCTACAGTACCTAAGGAAGTTGTGGTTTGATTTCTCATACTAATGTTATCACGAGTTTCTGTTTAAGTTTCGTGCTGTGAAGTTTTCAAGTTTTGGTGAAGTTCTTATGGACAAAAAGATAAAGAGTGGCAAGATCTCAAGCTTGGGGATGCGCAATGCACCCCAAGAGATTCAAGTATGCCGTAAAAGCCTAAGCTTGGGGATGCCCCGGGAAGGCATCCCCTCTCTCGTCTTCAATCCATCGGTAACGTTACTTGGGGCTATATTTTTATTCACCACATGTTATATGTTTTTGCTTGGAGCGTCTTGTATCGTAGGAGTCTTTTATTTTTGGTGTGTCACAATCATCCTCGCTGCACACCTAGAGAGAGAGACATGCACTCATCGTGATTTTGTCGAGCTTCACTTATATCTTTTGGTAGACAATTCAGCTCACATGTGCTTCACTTATATCTTTTGAGCTAGATACTTTTGATCTATGTGCTTCACTTATATCTTTTAGAGCACAACGGTGCGTGGCTTGGTAGTTGATCTATGCTTTGAAAGTAGTCTCAAAAGGGGTATTTATCCAAAGGGATACGAAAATTTCCACCTTCATGTGCATTGAATAGTTAGAGAAGTTTGATTCATCTCAATTAGTTTTGAGTTGTGGTTATGGTAATATTGAAGTCATGCTAGTAAGGTGTTGTGGATCTAGAAATACTTGTGTTGAAGTTAGTGATTCCCGTAGCATGCACGTATGGTGAACCGCTATGTGATGAAATCTGAGCATGATTAGTATATTGATTGTCATCCTTTGCGTGGCGGTCGGGATCACGCGATGGTTTATACCTACCAACCCTTCCCCTAGGAGTATGCGTTGAATGCTTTGTTTCGATTACTAATAAAACTTTTGCATCAAGTATATGAGTTCTTCATGACAAATGTTGGGTCCATGGTTTAGATGCACTTTCACCTTCCACCATCACTATCTTCTTAGTGTCGTGCAACTTTCGTCGGTGCACAAAACCCACCATTAGCCTCCCTCAAAACAGCCACCATACCTACCTACTATGGCTTTTTCAAAGTCATTCCGAGATATATTGCCATGCAACTACCACGATGACATGTGCCACCACGTCTACATTGCCATTGCATGATCGTAAGATAGCTAGCATGATGTTTCCATTGATGTCTATGCCATGCTAGATCATTGCCACGGTACACTACCGAAGTCATTCCATATAGAGTCATTGTTGCTCTAAGTTTTGAGTTGAAAGTGTGATGATCATTATTAATGGAGCATTGTACCATGTGAGGAAATAAAAGAGGCCAAAGAAGCCCACCAAAAAAAATAAAAAAAGAGGCCAAAGAGCCCACCAAATAAAAAAAATGAGAGCAAAAGAGAGAAGGGACAATGCTACCACTTTTTCTACACTTGTGCATATTAAGCACCATGATCTTCATGATTGAGAGTCTCTCGTTTTGTCACCACCATATAGCTAGTGGGAAATTTTCATTATATAACTTGGCTTGTATATTCCAATGATAGGCTTCCTCAAAATTGCCTTAGGTCTTCGTGAGCAAGCAAGTTTGATGCACACCCACTAGTTTCCTTTAAGAGCTTTCACTTACTCTTAGCTCTAGTGCATCATTTGTATGGCAATCCCTACTCATTCACATTGATATCTATTGATGAGAATCTCCACAGCTCATTGATATGCCTTGTTAATGTGGATATCTTCTCCTTTTTTGTCTTGCAACCTCCACCACATTCCACACTATCTATAGTGCTATAACCATGGCTCACGCTCATGTATTGCGTGAGAGTTGAAAAGGTTTGAGAAAGTAAAGGTGTGAAACAATTACTTGGCCAATACCGAGGTTGTGCATGATTTAAATTCGTTGTGCAATGATGATAGAGCATAGCTAGACTATATGCTTTTGTAGGGATAACTTTCTTTTGGCCTTGTTATTTTGAAAGTTCATGATTATCTTGCTAGTTTGCTTGAATTATTATTGTTTCCACGTCAATAGCAAACTATTGTTTTGAATCTAATGGATCTGAACATTCACGTCACATAAGAGGAGTTACATAGGACATCTATGCTAGGTAGCATGAAAGCATCAAAAATTCATTCTTTATCACTTTCCTACTCGAGGACGAGCAGGAGTTAAGCTTGGAGATGCTTGATACGTCTCAAACGTATCTATAATTTTTGGATGTTTTATGTATCTTTTATATCTTTTTTGGGACTAACTTATTGATTCAGTGTCCAGTGCCAGTTCCTGTTTTTTCTGTGTTTTTGGCTCTTTTCAGATCTGATTTCGGAACGGAGTCCAAATGGAATAAAATGCCTGAAATGATTTTTTCCCGAAGGGTAGAAGATCAGGGGGCCTCTAGGCCAAGCCAGGTGGGCTCCAGGGAGCCCACAACCTCCCACTCTGCCACTAGGGGAGGCGGCGGTGTCAGGGCTTGTGGCCTCCCTGGCCGGCCCCTGACCTAGATCCTTGGCCTATATATTCCCTAAAATACAGCAAAAAACCAGGGGAGCCTCGAAAATACTTTTCCGCCGTTGTAAGCTTCTGTTTCCGCGAGATCTCATCTGGAGACCCTTCCCGGCGCCCTGCCGGAGGGGACTTTGGAGTTGGAGGGCTTATTCATCATCATCATCGCCCCTCCAATGACTCGTGAGTAGTTCACTTCAGACCTACGGGTCCGTAGTTAGTAGCTAGATGGCTTCTTCTCTCTCTTGGATCTTCAATACAAAGTTCTCCATGATCTTCATGGAGATCTATCCGATGTAATCTTCTTTGGCGGTGTGTTTGTCGAGATTCGATGAATTGCGGATTTGTGATCAGATTATCTATGATATATATTTGAGTCTTTGCTGATTTCTTATATGCATGATTTGATATCCTTGTAAGTCTCTCCGAGTCTTGGGTTTTCTTTGGCCAACTAGATCTATGATTCTTGCAATGGGAGAAGTGCTTGGTTTTGGGTTCTACCATGTGGTAACCTTTCCCAGTGACAGTAGGGGCAGCAAGGCACACATTAAGTAGTTGCCATCAAGGTTAACAAGATGGGCTCTGGGTAATAAGATGGCAACAACATGATGCGTGCCTTGCTGCCCTTCTGTCACTTGGAAAGGTCACCACACGGTATGAACCCAAAACCATGCACTTCTCCCATTGCAAGAATCATAGATCTAGTTGGCCAAACAAAACCCAAGGCTCGGAGAGACTTACAAGGATTTCTAATCATACATATAAGAAATCACCAAAGACTCAAATATAATTCATAGATAATCTGATCACAAATCCACAATTCATCGGATCTAGACAAACACACCGCCAAAGAGGATTACATCGGATAGATCTCCATGAAGATCATGGAGAACTTTGTATTGAAGATCCAAGAGAGAGAAGAAGCCATCTAGCTACTAACTACGGACCCGTAGGTCTGAAGTGAACTAATCACGAGTCATTAGAGAGGCGATGATGTTGATGTAGAAGCCCTCCAACTCCAAGGTCCCCTCCGGCAGGGCACCGGGAAGGGTCTCCAGATGAGATCTCGCGGAAACGGAAGCTTGCGGCGGCGAAAAAGTGTTTTCGTGGATGCCCTGATTTTTTTCTGGATTTTAGGGAATATATAGGCGAAAGAGCTAGGTCAGGGGGGCGCCAGGGAGGCCACAAGCCTGGTAGCCGCCGCCCCCAGGTGGCGGCTACAGGGCTTGTGGGCCCCCTGTGGCTCTCCTGCCTTGGCCCTCAAGTCCCCTGATCTTCTTCCGTTTTGGAAAAACTTATTTTGGGGATTTTATTCCATTTGGACTCCGTTCCAAAATAAGATCTGAAAAGAGTCAGAAACACAAAAAAAACAAGAACTGGCACTTGGCACAGAATTAGGAAGTTAGTCCCAAAAAAGATATAAAGGTACAGAAAACATCCAAAGTTGACAAGATAACAACATGAAACCATCAAAAATTATAGATACGTTTGAGACGTCTCAAGCATCCCCAAGCTTAACTCATGCTCGTCCTCGAGTAGGGAAGTGATAAAGAATGAATTTTTGATGCTTTCATGCCACCTAGCATAGATGTCCTTTGTAACTCCTCTTATGTGACGTGAATGTTCAGATCCATTAGATTCAAAACAATAGTTTGCTACTGATGTGGAGACAATAATAATTCAAGCAAACTAGCAAGGTAATCATGAACTTTCAAAATAACAAGGCCAAAAGAAAGTTATCCCTACAAAATCATATAGTCTGGCTATGGTCTATCATCCTTGCACAACGAATTTAAATCATGCACAACCCCGGTATTGGCCAAGAAATTGTTTTCACACCTTTACTTCCTCAAACCTTTTCATCTCTCATGCAATACATGAGCGTGAGCCATGGTTTTAGCACTATAAGTGGAATGGAGTGTGGTGGGGGATGCAAGACAAACACGGAGAATATGGTCGCATTGACTAGGCATATCAATGAGCTATGGAGATGCTCATCAATAGATATCAACGTGAATGAGTAGGGATTGCCATACAAATGATGCACTAGAGCTAAGAGTGAGTGAAAGCTCTTAAAGAAAACTAGTGGGTGTGCATCCAACTTGTTTTCTCACGAAGACCTAAGGCAAATTTGAGGAAGCCTATCATTGGAATATACAAGCCAAGTTATATAATGAAAATTTCCCACTAGCTATATGGTGGTGACAAAATGAGAGACTCTCAATCATGAAGATCATGGTGCTTCATAAGCACAAGTGTGGAAGGATAGTAGCATTGTCCCTTCTCTCTTTTTCTCTCATTCTTTGGTGGGCTCTTTGGCCTCTTATATATATATACATATATTTATTTTGGTGGGCATCTATGGCCTCTTTTTGTATATGGGCTTCGCTAGCCTCTTTTAGTTCCTCACATGGGACAATGCTCCATCAATGATGATCATCACACTTACAACTCAAAACTTAGAGCAATGATGACTCTATATGGAATGCCTTCGGTAGTGTACCGTGACAATGATCTAGCATGGCATAGACATTAATGGAAACATCATGCTAGCTATCTTAGGATCATGCAATGGAAATGTAGAAGTGGTGGCACATGTTATGGTGGTGGTTGCATGGAAATATATCTCAGAATGACTTTGCAAAAGCCATAGTAGGTAGGTATGGTGGCTGTTTTGAGGGAGGCTAATGGTGGGTTTTGTGCACCGGCGAAAGTTGCACGGCACTAAGAAGATAGTGGTGGTGGAAGGTGAAAGTGCATCTAAACCATGGACTCAACATTAGTCATGAAGAACTCATATACTTGTTGCAAAAGTTTTAGTAGTAATCGAAACAAAGCATTCAACGCATACTCCTAGGGGAAGGGTTGGTAGGTATAAACCATCGCGTGATCCCGACCGCCACACAAAGGATGACAATCAATTGACTAATCATGCTCAGACTTCATCACATAGCGGTTCACCATACGTCCATGCTACGGGAATCACTAAATTCAACACAAGTATTTCTAGATCCACAACACCTTACTAGTATAACTTCAATATTACCACAACCACAACTCAAAACTAATTGAGATGAATCAAACTTCTCTAACTATTCAATGCACATGAAGGTGGAAGTTTTCATATCCCTTTGGATAACTACCCCTTTTGAGACTACTTTCATAGCATAGATCAACTACCAAGCCATGCACCACCGTGCTCTAAAAGATATAAGTGAAGCACACAGAGCAAAATCAACTAGCTCAAAAGATATAAGTGGAGCACATATGAGCTGAATTGTCTACCAAAGGATATAAGTGAAGCTCGACAAAATCACGATGAGTGCATGTCTCTCTCTCTAGGTGTGCAGCAAGGATGATTGTGACACAACAAAAATAAAAGACTCCTATGATACAAAACGCTCCAAGCAAAACACATAACATGTGGTGAATAAAAATATAGCCCCAAGTAACGTTACCGATGGATTGAAGACGAAAGAGGGGATGCCTTCCCGGGGCATCCCCAAGCTTAGGCTTTTACGGCATCATTGAATCATCTTGGGGTGCCTTGGGCATACCCAAGCTTGAGCTCTTGACACTCTTTATCTTTTTGTCCATAAGAACTTCACCCAAAACTTGAAAACTTCACAACACGAAACTTAAACAGAAACTCGTGATAACATTAGTACAAGAAAGCAAACCACCACTTCCTTAGGTGTTGTAACAAACTTAAATTCTACTTATGTTGATATTAAGTTACTGTATTTTCTATCTTCCATGGCTAATACCCCCCGATACTATCCATAGTTTCATCAAAATAAGCAACCAACACAACAAAAACAGAATCTGTTAACAGCAGACCAGTCTGTAGCAATTTGTATACTTCATATACTTCTGGTCCTTCAAAAATTCTGAACAATTACGACAGTATGAAAAATTTGTGTAGCAATCAGCAGCAAAAAGAATTAACTCAAAAGCTCTTACAGAAAAAAAATGAAAATTCTTTTCGTGAGCAGAAAGTTTCTGTCTTTTCCAGCATGACCAAACGATCATCCCCAAGACTAATCATAAAGGTTTTGCTTGGCACAAACGCAAAAAGAAACACAAAAAACACAATCATAACAGAATTATGAAAGTGTGGAAAACACGAAACAGAAAGAAAAAAAGATAGATTCAGTGGGTTGCCTCCCAACAAGCGCTATTGTTTAACGCCCTTAGCTAGGCATGCAAGTGAAAATCACATCTAAGTCTAACATACTTCCTATGCATAGGCATTTTATAGGAAAACAGATTGTCGAGACAACCAATAGTTGCCATATGCAAGGAAGAAGAAAGAGACAATAGAAATCTCCACATAACGAGAGGTAATTTGGTAACATGAAAGTTTTTACCACAATATTTTCCCCTCTCATAGCAATTACATGTGGGATCATAATCAAATTCAACAAAATAGCTATCACAAAGGATATTCTTTTCATGATCCACATGTATGCAAAGTTGACGCTCTTCAAAAATAGTGGGATTGTCATCAACTAAAGTCATGAGTTCTACAATCCCACTTTCAGTATTGTTGCAAATATCATAATCATCATGAGGCTTGAACAAATTTTCAAGATCATAAGAAAGATCATCACCCCAATCATGATTATTGCAACAAGTAGGGGACATAGCAAAACTAGCATCCCCAAGCTTAGGGTTTTGCATATTTTTAGCATGATTGTTACTAATAGGATTTCTAGTGAAACCATTGCAATCATGCTTTTCATTCAAGGGGCCCTCATGAATCACTTCATAAGTTTCTTCATCACGATTTTCCGATTCACGCATCTCAAGCAAAACTCCATAAAGATAGTCAAGTGCACTCAATTCACTAGCAATTGGTTCCACATAAGTGGATCTCTTAAAGAGATTAGCAAGTGGATGAGGATCCATATCACTAGATTTTCAGCAAGCGAAGATGCAAGCATATTGAAGGCACATAGCACACAAGGAAGAGATAGGCAAACGAGACAAAAGGGCGAACGAAAAAGGCAAACGAAAAAGGCAAATTGGTGAAGTGGGGGAGAGGAAAACGAGATGCAACTGGCAAACAAAGTAAATTCAGGAGATGAGTTTGTGACACCTACTTGGATAGATCTCTCCTTCCCCGGCAACGACGCCAGAAATACTTCTGCTACTCCAACAAAAGACCTTTCAACGGCGCCAGAAACAAGCGTGTTGATGGGAGACTATTTACTCCTCAGCAACGGCACCAGGAATCCGTCTGCTATGGCTACGCCTTTAGGGACTTCCTTGGCAAATATGCAAAGGATTCCCCCGTGGCCTTGGAGCATTGCGTTGGTGTTCCCTCGAAGCGGAAAGTGTGATGTAGCACAGCGGCGGTAAGTATTTCCCTCAGTTTTGAGAACCAAGGTATCGATCCAGTGAAGGATTGTCACAAGTACCTGCACAAACACAAAGAGCTTGCACCCAACACTATAAAGGGGTGTCAATCCCTTATAGATTGTTTGCAAAGTGAGAACTAAAAGTAAAAGAAACAAAGCAAAGTAAAAGTGAAAGCGGAAACGATAGTTGTGAATAGACCAGGGGGCGTAGTGTTCACTAGTGGCTTCTCTCATGAAAGCAAGTAGATGGTGGGTGAACGAATTACTGTCGAGCAATTGATAAAACCGCGCAAAGTCGTGACATTATCTAAGGCAATGATTATATCTATAGGCATCACGTCCAAAACAAGTAGACCGATACTTTCTACATCTACTACTATTACTCCACACGTCGACCGCCATCCAGCATGCATCTAGTGTATTAAGTTCATGAGAACAGGGTAACGCCTTAAGCAAGATGACATGATGTAGATGGACAATCTCATATTTACGATAAAAGCCCATCTTGTTACCCTTGATGGCAACAACACGATGCATGACTTGCTGCCCCTTCTGTCACTGGAAAAGGTCACCACACGGTATGAACCCAAAACCAAGCACTTCTCCCATTGCAAGAATCATAGATCTAGTTAGCCAAACAAAACCCAAGACTCGGAGAGACTTACAAGGATATCAAATCATGCATATAATAAATCAGCAAAGACTCAAATATAATTCATAGATAATCCGTTCACAAATCCACAATTCATCGAATCTCGACAAACACACCGCCAAAGAGGATTACATCGGATAGATCTCCATGAAGATCATGGAGAACTTTGTAGGTCTGAAGTGAACTACTCACGAGTCATTGGAGAGGCGATGATGTTGATGTATAAGCCCTCCAACTCCAAAGTCCCCTCCGGCAGGGCACCGGGAAGGGTCTCCAGATGAGATCTCGCGGAAACGGAAGCTTGTGGCGGCGAAAAAGTGTTTTCGTGGATGCCCTGATTTTTTTTCTGGATTTTAGGGAATATATAGGCAAAAGAGCTAGGTCAGGGGGCGCCAGGGAGGCCACAAGCCTGGTAGCCGCCTCCCCGTGGTGGCGGCTACAGGGCTTGTGGGGCCCCTGTGGCTCTCCTGCCTTGGCCATCAAGTCCCCTGATCTTCTTCCGTTCTGGAAAAATTTATTTCGGGGATTTTATTCCGTTTGGACTCCGTTCCAAAATCAGATTTGAAAAGAGTCAAAAACACAGAAAAGACAGGAACTGGCACTTGGCACTGAATTAGTAAGTTAGTCTCAAAAAAGATATAAAAGGTACATAAAACATCCAAAGTTGACAAGATAACATCATGAAACCATAAAAAATTATAGATACGTTTGAGAAGTATCAATCAGCAACTGGTTTGGAATCAGGATCGGTTTTAATTTTGTGCTAGCATAGAGTGGGACTAATGCCCTTAAGATCATCAAGAGTATATCCAATAGCAGCCCGGTGCTTCCTCACAGCTTTCAATAATTTCTTTTCTTCATGCTCTGAAAGGCTAGCACTAATAATAATAGGATATATCTCTTTTTCATCAAGATAAGCATACTTAAGAGTATCAGGTAACTGTTTAAGCTCGAACACAGGATCACCCTTTGGTGGGGGTGGATCTCCAAGCAGTTCAACAGGCAAATTATTCTTAAGGATAGGATGTTGTTCAAAGATAACTCTATCTATATCATTCCTTTCATCCATATGCATATTATTTTCATGCTCAAGCAAATATTGCTCTAAAGGATTAGTAGGAGGCACAACAATAGAACCTAGAGCAATAATTTCATCCTTACTAGACAACTCTTTTTCATGAGGTTGTCTACCAAACTTGGAGAAATTGAACTCATGTGACACACCTTCAAAGCCAACAGTGACAGTTTGCTTCTCACAGTCAATATGAGCGTTGACAGTATTGAGGAGAGGTCTGCCAAATATGATGGGACAAAAGCTATCTTGTGCGGTAGCAAGAACGATAAAATCACCAAGATACTTAGTTTTACCACATAAGACTTCAACATCTCTAACAATTCCCAAAGGGCAGATAGTATCTCTATTGGCAAGCTGAATAGTGACATCAATAGGTTCCATCTCGACATGTGCAATCTCGTCTTTAATTTCATCATATAAAGATTGAGGTATTGCACTAACACTAGCACCCACGTCACATAAACCATGATAACAATGATCTCCTATCTTAACAGAAACAACAGGCGTGCCAACAACATGCCTATGTTTGTCTCTAGCGTGAGGTTTAGCAATTCTAGCAGCATCTTCACAAAAGTGAATATCATGGCCATCAACATTGTCGGACAAGAGATCTTTGATAATAGAAATGCTAGGTTCAACTCTAATTTGCTCAGGGGGTGTATGTGTTCTAATGTAGCCCCTACGTATCACAGTTGAAGCTTTAGAATGATCCTTAAATCTAACAGGGAAAGGTGGTTTCTCAATGTAAGCACTAGGAACAATAGGATCATTATAAGCAATGACTTTCTCTTCAACTAGATTGGGTTTAACTACATTGACTTCTAAGGGAGGATGATATTTAAACCACTTCTCTTTAGGGAGATCAATATGAGCAGCAAATGATTCACATAATGATGCAACTATCTCAGAGCCAAGTCCATATTTAGCGCTAAAATCACAAAAAATATTTATTTCAACAAAGGATTTAACGCAATCGAACTTAAGATTCATACCTGACTCCTTACCTTCATCAAACTCCCAATCTTCAGAGTTGCATTTAATTCTTTAAAATAAATTCCATTTGAAGTCAATATTTCTCTTCATAAAAGAACCGGTACAAGAAGTGTCAAGCATGGTGCGATTATCATGAGAAAGCCGAGCATAAAAGTTCTGAATAATAATTTCTCTCGAGAGCACATGGTTGGGGCATGAATATAACATTGATTTAAGCCTCCCCCAAGCTTGAGCGATGCTTTCTCTATCACGAGGCCAAAAATTATAGATATAATTTCGATCACGATGTACCAAATGCATAGGATAAAACTTTTGATGAAATTCCAATTTCAATCGGTTGTAGTTCCATGATCCAGTATCATCACATAGCCAATACCATGTTAATGCTTTATCCCCCAAAGATAAGGGAAAGACCTTCTTCTTGACCTCATCCTCAGGCAAACCTGCAAGCTTAAATAAACCACAAACTTCATCTACATAGATTAGATGCAAGTTGGGGTGTGATGTTCCATCTCCTGTAAAAGGATTAGCCAACAATTTCTCTAGCATACCCGAAGGAATTTCATAAAAAATATTTTCAGTAGGTGCAGCAGGTTGAGGAGCAACTCCTTGTTCTTCCGTTCGAGGTGAAGATACCCCGAACAAGCTCCTCAAAGGATTAGTTTCCATAGTGACAAGTGACAATAAATTTCAGCATGCTACATAAATGTTTCCTTACCAAATTCCACTTACAAAAGGCGCTTCACTCCCCGGAAACGGCGCCAAAAAAGAGTCTTGATGACCCACAAGTGTAGGGGATCTATCGTAGTCCTTTCGATAAGTAAGAGTGTCAAATCCAATGAGGAGCAGAAGGAACTGACGAGTGGTTTTCAGCAAGGTATTCTCTGCATGCACTGAAATTATTGGTAACAGATAGTTGTGTGGTAATATGATTCGTAGGAAGTAGCAAGTAACAAAGGTGCAGAAAAGTGGCCCAATCCCTTTTGTAGCAAGGGACAAGCCTGGACAAACTCTTATAGGAGGTAAAGCGCTCCCGAGGACACATGGGAATTTCTGTCAAGCTAGTTTTCATCATTTTCATATGATTCGCGTCCGCTACTTTGATAGTTTGATATGTGGGTCGACCAGTGCTTGGGTGCTGCCCTTACTTGGAGAAACATCCCACTTATGATTAACCCCTCTCGAAGCATCCGCAACTACGAAAGAAGAATTAAGATTAAGTCTAACCATAGCATTAAACTAGTGGATCCAAATCAGCCCCTTACGAAGCAACGCATAAACTAGGGTTTAAGCTTCTGTCACTCTAGCAACCCATCATCTACTTATTACTTCCCAATGCCTTCCTCTAGGCCCAAATAATGGTGAAGTGTTATGTATTTGACGTTCACATAACACCACTAGAGGAGAGAGAACATACAACACATCAAAATATCGAACAAATACAAAATTCACATGACTACTTATAACAAGACTTATCCCATGTCCTGAGGAACAAAAGTGACTACTCACAAAGCATAATTATGTTCATGACCAGAGAGGTATTGAATAGCATTGAGGATCTGAACATATAATATTCCACCGAGTAATCCAACTAGCATCAACTACAAAGAGTAATTAACACTACTAGCAACCTTACAAGTACCAATCGAATTCGCGAGACGGAGATCGGTTACAAGAGATGAACTAGGGTTCGGAGATGAGATGGTGCTGATGAAGATGTTGATGGTGATGAGTCCCCTCCGACGAGAGGAGTGTTTGTGATGACGATGGCGATGATTTCCCCCTCCGGGAGGGAAGTTTCCCCGGCAGGACAACCCTGCCGGAGCTCTAGATTGGTTCTGCTCAAGTTCCGCCTCGTGGCGGGGCGACTCCTCCCGAAAGACTCCTCTTTATTTTTTCTGAAACTAAACCCTCCTTATAGCAAAAGATGGGAGCCAAAGGGGCAACAGGGGGCCCACAAGCCACCTAGGCGCGGCCAGGGGGTAGGCCGCGCCTGGCAGGCTTGTGGCCTCCTGGTGGCTCCCCTCTGGTACTTCTTCCATCCAGTATTTTTTATAAATTCCAAAATAATTCCTCGTTGATTTTCACGGCTTTTGGAGTTGCGCAGAATAGGTATCTCAAACTTGCTTTTTTTTCAGACCAGAATTCCAGCTGCCGGCATTCTCCCTCTTCATGTAAACCTTATAGAATAAGAGAGAACAGGCATAAGTATTGTACCGTGAAGTGTAATGACAGCCCATAAAGCGATAAATATCAACATAAAAGCATGATGCAAAATGGAAATATCAGATCCCATCTCTGATTTCATGGCCTCTATCCATTTTTGGAATCCAGGCCCACCATCGCTTCTCCATAGCACGTAGGTTCACTGTTGTCCAACGACATAACCTCTAAGATAGGAATTCCATGCCACTCAAGTGCAGTACGTGTCCTAGTCGACCTACGAGGTTTGATGGTAACTTAATATGAAGTTTGAAGTTCACCATCATCAGCTTCCTCTTCAACTAATGTAGGTGTCATAGGAACTTCTTCCTGCATTGTGCTACTTTTTGGTTGAAGTGATGGTTCAACAACCTCATCAAGTTCTATCTTCGTCCACTCAATTCTTTCGAGAGAAACTCTTTCTGGAGAAAGGACCCGTTCTTAGCGACAAACACTTTGCCGTCGGATCTAAGATAGAAGGTGTACCAAACTGTTTCCTTTGGGTATCCTATGAAGATGCATTTATCCACTTTGGGTTCGAGCTTATCAGGCTGAAGCCTTTTGACAGAAGCATCGCAACCCCAAACTTTAAGAAATGGAAGCTTAGGTTTCTTGCCAAACCATAATTCATACGGTGTCGTCTCGACGGATTTAGATGGACCCCTATTTAAAGTGAATACCACTGTCTCGAATGCATATCCCCAAAATGATAAGGGAAAATCGGTAAGAGACATCATAGAACGCACCATATCCAATAAAGTATGATTACGACGTTCGAACACACCATTACGCTATGGTGTTCCAAGCGGAGTGAGCTGTGAAACAATTCCAAATTGTCTTAAGTGCATGCCAAACTAATAACTCAGATATTCTCCTCCTCAATGAGATCACGTGAATTTAATCTTCTTGTTACGATGATTCTCGACTTCACTCTGAAATTACTTGAACTTTTCAAACGTTTTAGACTCGTGCTTCATCAAGTAAATATACCCATATCTACTCAAATCATCGGTGAAGGTGAGAAAGTAATGATATCCAGCGCGTGCCACTACACTGATTGGATCGCACACATTAGTACGTATGATTTCCAACAAGTCACTTGCCCGTTCCATTGTACCGGAAACGGGGTTTAGTCATCTTGCCCTTGAGGCATGGTTCGCATGTGACAAGTGATTCGAAATCAACTCACTCCAAAAGTCCATCAGCATGGAGCTTCTTCATGCGTTTTACACCAATATGACCTAAGCGGTAGTGCCACAAGAAAGTGGTATTGTCATTATTAACTCTACATCTTTTGGCATCAATGTTATAAATATGTGTATCATCACTATGAAGATTCAATAAGAATAAACCATTCACATTGGGTGCATGACCGTAAAAGATATTACTCATATAAATAGAACAACCATTATTCTCTAATTTAAATGAGTAACCGTCTTGCATTAAATAAGATGCAGATATAATGTTCATGCTTAACGTAGGCACCAAATAAAAAATATTTAGGTTCATCACTAATCCCGATGGTAATCGAAGAGCGAGCGTGCTGACGGCAATCACATCACCTTGGAACCTTTTCCCGCCCGCATCGTCACTTCATCCTTTACCAGCCTCCGTTTATTCCGTAGTTCCTACTTCAAGTTACAAATATGAGCAACTAAACCGGTATCAAATACCCAAGTACTAATACGAGAGCTAGCAAGGTACACATCAATAACATGTATATCATATATACCTTTGTTGACATTGTAATCCTTCTTATCGGCTAGATACTTGGGGCAGTTCCACTTCCAGTGGCCAGTTCCCTTGTAATAGAAGCATTCAGTCTCAGGCTTGGGTCCAGCCTTTGGTTTGTTCATGGGAGTGGAAACTGCTTTGCCATTCTTCTTAAAGTTATCCTTCTTTCCCTTGCCCTCCTTGAAACTAGTGGTTTTGTTGATCATCAACACTTGATGCTCCTTCTTAATTTTTACTTCCCCGAATTTCAGCATCGCCGAACATCTCGAAGTCTCACTTGTTCATCCCTTGCATATTATGGTTCATAACGAAGCCCTTGTAGCTAGGTGACAGTGACTAAAGAACTCTGTTAGCGACCATCTCGGGAAGAAGCTCAACTCCAAGCTGAGTTAAATGGTTCTAGTACCAAGATATTTTGAGTATGTGCTCACTCACATAACTATTCTCTTCCATCTTGCAGGCAAAGAATTTATAGGAGGTCTGCTACTGCAACAAAAGACCTTCCAATGGCGCCAGAAATAGTCATGTTGACGGCGCCAGGAATCATTCTGCTACGGCTACGCCTTAAGGGACTTCCTAGACAAATATGCAAAGGATTTCCCCCGTGGCCTTGGAGCCTTGCGTTGGTGTTCCCTCGAAGCGGAAAGGGTGATGTAGCACAGCGGTGGTAAGTATTTCCCTCAGTTTGAGAACCAAGGTATCGATCCAGTGAAGGAGTATCTCAAGTGCGTGCACAAACACAAAAAGCTTGCTCCCAACGCTATGAAGGGGTTGTCAATCCCTTATCGATTATTCGCCAAGTGGCAACTGAAAGTAACAAAGTAACAAAGCAAAGTAAAAGCGAAAGTGGAAACGATAGGTGTGAATAGACCCGGGGGGGCCGTAGTGTTTACTAGTGGTTTCTCTCATGAAAGCAAGTAGACGGTGGGTGAACAAATTTCTGTCGAGCAATTGATAGAACCGCGCAAAGTCGTGACGTCATCTATGGCAATGATTATATCTATAGGCATCACGTCCAAAACAAGTAGACCGATACTTTCCGCATCTACTACTATTACTCCACACGTCGACCGCTATCCAGCATGCATCTAGTGTATTAAGTCCAAAAGAACAGAGTAATGCCTTAAGCAAGATGACATGATGTAGATGGACAATCTCATATCTACGACAGAGTCCACCTTGTTACCATTGATGGCAACTACACGATGTGTGCCTTGCTGCCCCTACTGTCACTTGGAAAGGTCACCACACGGTAAGAACCCAAAAACAAGCACTTATCCCATTCCAAGAATCATAGATCTAGTTGGCCAAACAAAACCCAAGACTCGGAGAGCCTTACAAGGATATCAAATCATGCATATAAGAAATCAGCAAAGACTCAAATATATATCATAGATAATCTGGTCACAAATCCACAATTCATCGGATCTCGACAAACACACCGCCAAATAGGATTACATCGGATAGATCTCCATGAAGATCATGGAGAACTTTGTATTGAAGATCCAAGAGAGAGAAGAAGCCATCTAGCTACTAACTACGGACCCGTAGGTCTGAAGTGAACTACTCATGAGTCATTGGAGGGGCGATGATGTTGATGTAGAAGCCCTCCAACTCCAAAGTCCCCTCCGGCAGGGCACCGGGAAGGGTCTCGAGATGAGATCTCGCGGAAACGGAAGCTTGCGGTGGCGGAAAAGCATTTTCGTGGATCCCTTGATTTTTTATTGTATTTTAGGGAATATATAGGCGAAGGAGCTAGGTCAGGGGGGAGCCAGGGAGGCCACAAGCCTGCCCACCGCCACCCCTGGTGGCGGATGGGGGGCTTGTAGGCTCCCTTTAGCCCTCCTGGCTTGGGCCACAAGCCCTTGATCTTCTTTCGTTCGGGAAAAAATCATTTCGGGGATTTTATTCCGTTTGGACTCCATTCCAAAATCAGATCTGAAAAGAGCCAAAAACACACACAAAACAAGAACTGGAACTTGGCACTGAATTAATAAGTTAGTCCCAAAAAATATATAAGAGGTACATAAAACATCCAAAGATGACAAGATAACAACATGAAACCATCAAAAATTATAGATACGTTTGAGACGTATCAAGCATCCCCAAGCTTAACTCCTGCTCGTCCTCGAGTAGGGAAGTGATAAAGAATGAATTTTTGATGCTTTCATGCTACCTAGAATAGATGTCCTTTGTAACTCCTCTTATGTGGCGTGACTGTTCAGATCCATTAGATTCAAAACAATAGTTTGCTATTGACGTGGAAACAATAATAATTCAAGCAAACTAGCAAGGTAATCATGAACTTTCGAAATAACAAGGCCAAAAGAAAGTTATCCCTACAAAAGCATATAGTCTGGCTATGCTCTATCATCATTGCACAATGAATTTGCACAACCCCGGTATTGGCCAAGTAATTGTTTCACACCTTTACTTTCTCAAACCTTTTCAACTCTCACGCAATACTAGTGGGTGTGCATCAAACTTGCTTGATGACGAAGACCTAAGGAAATTTTGAGGAAGCCTATCATTGGAATATACAAGCCAAGTTATATAATGAAAATTTCCCACTAGCTATATGGTCGTGACAAAACGAGAGACTCTCAATCATGAAGATCATGGTGCTTAATATGCACAAGTGTGGAAAAGTGGTAGCATTGTCCCTTCTCTCTTTTTCTCTCATTTATATATATATATTTTGGTGGGCTCTTTGGCCTCTTTCTTTTATCTTTTATATTTTGGTGGTCTTCTTTGGCCTCTTTTATTTCCTCACATGGGACAATGCTCCATCAATGATGATCATCACACTTTCAACTCAAAACTTAGAGCAACGGTGACTCTATATGGAATGCCTTCGGTAGTGTACCGTGACAATGATCTAGCATGGCATAGACATTAATGGAAACATCATGCTAGCTATCTTACGATCATCCAATGGCAATGTAGACGTTGTGGCACATGTCATGGTGGTAGTTGCATGGAAATATATCTCGGAATGACTTTGAAAAAGCCATAGTAGGTAGGTATGGTGGCTGTTTTGAGGGAGGCTAATGCTGGGTTTTGTGCACCGACGAAAGTTGCACGGCACTAAGAAGATAGTGATGGTGGAAGGTGAAAGTGCATCTAAACCATGGACTCAACATTAGTCATGAAGAACTCATATACTTGTTGCAAAATTTTACTAGTAATCGAAACAAAGCATTCAACGCATACTCCTAGGGGAAGGGTTGGTAGGTATAAACCATCGCGCGATCCCGACCGCCACGCAAAGGATGACAATCAATAGATTAATCATGCTCAGATTTCATCACATAGCGGTTCACCATACGTGCATGCTACCAGAATCACTAACTTCAACACAAGTATTTCTAGATCCACAACACCTTACTAGCATGACTTCAATATTACCAAAACCACAACTCAAAACTAATTGAGATGAATCAAACTTCTCTAACTATTCAATGCACATGAAGGTGGAAGTTTTCGTATCCCTTTGGATAACTACCCCTTTTGAGACTACTTTCAAAGCATAGATCAACTACCAAGCCACGCACCGCTGTGCTCTAAAAGATATAAGTGAAGCACATAGAGCAAAAGTATCTAGCTCAAAAGATATAAGTGAAGCACATGTGAGCTGAATTGTCTACCAAAGGATATAAGTGAAGCTCGACAAAATCACGGTGAGTGCATGTCTCTCTCTCTAGGTGTGAAGCAAGGATGATTGTGACACAATAAAAATAAAAGACTCCTACGATACAAGATGCTCCAAGCAAAACACATAACATGTGGTGAATAAAAATATAGCCCCAAGTAACGTTACCGATGGATTGAAGACGAGAGAGGGGATGCCTTCCCGGGGCATCCCCAAGCTTAGGCTTTTACGACATCCTTGAATCTCTTGGGGTCCCTTGGGCATCCCCAAGCTTGAGCTCTTGCCACTCTTTATCTCTTTGTCCATAGGAACTTCACCCAAAATTTGAAAACTTCACAACACGAAACTTAAACAGAAACTCGTGATAACATTAGTATGAGAAAGCAAACCACCACTTCCTTAGGTACTGTAGCAAACTTAAATTATACTTATGATGATGTTGGGTTACTGTTTTTTCAATCTTACATGGCTAATACCCCCCGATACTATCCATAGTTTCATCAAAATAAGCAACCAACACAACAAAAATAGAATCTGTTAACAACAGACCAGTCTGTAGCAATCTGTATATTTCGTATACTTCTGGTACTTCACAAATTCTAAAAAATTATGACAGTCTGAAGAATTTGCGTAGCAATCAGCAGCAAAAAGAATCAACTCAAAAGCTTTTACAAAAAAAATGAAAATTCTTTTCGTGAGCAGAAAGTTTCTGTCTTTTCCAGCATGACCAAACGATCATCCCCAAGACTAATCATAACGGTTTTGCTTGGCACAAACGCAAAAAGAAACACAAAAAACACAATCATAAAAGAATTATGAAAGTGTGGAAAACACAAAACCGAAAGAAAAAAGGATAGATTCGTTGGGTTGCCTCCCAACAAGCGCTTTTGTTTAACGCCCTTAGCTAGGCGAAAGGTGATGGAATCACGTATAGTCATCTTTGGTGCTCAAACCATAAGTAGCCCTCATCATAGATTCATAAGGAAATCTTATTTTCTTTCTTGGAAAGTGCTCCATGCCCTTCTTTAAGGGAAATTGAAATCTAATATTCCCTTCCTTCATATCGATGATAGCACCAATAGTCCTTAGGAAAGGTCTACCAAGAATAATGGGACATGAAGGATTGCAATCTATGTCAAATACAATGAAATCCACGGGTACATAGTTCTTATTTGCAACAATAAGAACATCATCGATCCTTCCCATGGGTTTCTTGACAGTAGAATCCGCAAGATGCAAATTAAGAGAACACTCTTCAATCTCATGAAAACCAAGAATATCACAAAAAGACTTTGGAATCGTGGAAACACTAGCACCCAAATCACACAAAGCATTGCACTCATAGTTTTTGATCTTGATTTTGATATTAGGTTCCCACTCATCATGAAGTTTTCTAGGTATAGAGACTTCTAATTCGAGCTTCTCTTCAAGAGATTTCATCATAGCATCTATGATATGTGCGGTAAAGGCTTTGCTTTGGCTATAAGCGTGTGGAGAGTTTGCAATGGATTGCATCAAAGAAATGCATTCAAACAAGGAGCAATTATCATAATTGAATTCCTTGAAATCCAAAGTGGGAGTTTCATTACTACCCAAAATTTTGATTTCTTCTACTCCACTCTCCACACCTTTATCATCAAGATGGGTGGACTCCGTATCATCGGGGCGTTTTTCAACCAAAGTGGATTCATATCCAGCCCCTCCATCAATAGGTTTGACACGCAAAAACAAAGATTCAAGAGGAGACACACCAAGCACTTTAAGATCTTCGTGATTTGCATCACTAGAACGCGCCCTTTTAAAGCATTCATGCCTAACGCGAATTTGGGCGATTCTTTCTTTGCCCTCATTCGTGGAGACACGCATAGCTTTCAAAGTTTCATCCAAGTTGACCTTGGGAGGAGCACATCTAACTTTCAAAGCATCAATATCCGAGACATCCTATCAACGCTCTTAGCCAAATCGTCTATTTTGAGTAGTTTTTCCTCTATGGACGCATTGAAAATCTTTTGAGAGTTGATGAACTCTTTGATATTACTCTCTAAATCATAGGGTAATTTGTTTTGATTTCCATAAGTGTTGTTGTAGGAATTGCCATAGTTGTTAGAGGAGTTACTAGGAAAAGGCCTAGGAACATAGTTTCCTCTAAAAGCATTGTTGTTGCCAAAATTGTTCCTACCAACAAAATTCACGTCCAAACTAGCGTTGCTACTCTCAATCAAAGAAGATAGTGGCATGTCATTAGGATCTACACTAGCGTTTCTACTAGCAACCAAATTCATCAACTTGTCCATCTTAGCACTAAGCGAGTTAATTTCTTCTATAGCGTGCATCTTTTTGCTAGCAGGCGACCTTTCAGTGCGCCACTGAGAGTAGTTGGTCATGATATTGTCTAGGAGTTTTGTAGCGTCTCCTAACGTGATCTCCATGAGTGTTCCACCTGAGGCGGAGTCCAAGATATTGCAAGAAGCAAAATTCAAGCCAGCGTAAAAGATTTGTATAATCATCCACAAACTCAAGCCATGAGCGGGACAATTTCTAATCATAAGCTTCATCCTCTCCCAAGATTGTGCAACGTGTTCATGATCAAGTTGCTTGAAATTCATGATATCGTTACGTAAGGAGATGATCTTAGCAGGCAGAAAATACTTGGATATGTAAGCATCTTTGCACTTATCCCAAGAATCGATACTATTTTTAGGGAAAGAAGAAAACCAAGTTTTTGCGCGATCTCGCAACGAGAAAGGAAAAAAGTTTCAACTTAATCACGTCATTATCCACATCTCTTTTCTTTTGCATATCAGAAAGATCAATGAAGGTGTTGAGATGGGATGCGACATCTTCACTAGGAAGGCCAGAGAATTGCTCTTTCATAACTAGATTCAGCAAAGCTGCGTTGATTTCATACGATTCCGCACTAGTGGCGGGAGCAATCGGAGTACTAATAAAATCATTATTATTGGTACTCGAGAAGTCGCAAAGTTTGGTGTTTTCAGCCATGATGACTTCAACAAACAAACAAGCACACAAGCAAGCAAGAAAACCGACAAAGGAAAACGGCAAAAAGGCAAAAGGCAAAAGAAAACGGCAAAGGAGAAAGGCAAATGAAAACGGCAAATGTGAAGTGGGGGAGAGGAAAACGAGAGGCAACTGGCAAAAAAGTAAATGCAGGAGATGAGTTTGTGAGACCTACTTGGATAGATCTCTCCTTCCCCGGCAACGGCGCCAGAAATACTTTTGCTACTGCAACAAAAGACCTTCCAATGGCTCCAGAAATAGTCGTGTTGACGGCGCCAGGAATCCTTCTGCTACGGCTACGCCTTAAGGGACTTCCTAGGAAAATATGCAAAGGATTTCCCCCGTGGCCTTGGAGCCTTGCGTTGGTGTTCCCTCGAAGCGGAAAGGGTGATGTAGCGCTGCGGTGGTAAGTATATCCCTCAATTTGAGAACCAAGGTATCGATCCAGTGAAGGAGTATCTCAAGTGCCTCCACAAACACAAAAAGCTTGCTCCCAATGCTATGAAGGGGTTGTTAATCCCTTATAGATTGTTCGCCAAGTGAAAACTGAAAGTAACAAAGTAACAAAGCAAAGTAAAAGCGAAAGTGGAAACGATAGGTGTGAATAGACCCGGGGGCCGTAGTGTTTACTAGTGGCTTCTCTCATGAAAGCAAGTAGACGGTGGGTGAACAAATTACTGTCGAGCAATTGATATAACCGCGCAAAGTCGTGATGTCATCTATGGTAATGATTACATCTATAGGCATCACGTCCAAAACAAGTAGACCGATACTTTCTGCATCTACTACTATTACTCCACACGTCGACCACTATCCAGCATGCATCTAGTGTATTAAGTCCAAAAGAACAGAGTAACGCCTTAAGCAAGATGACATGATGTAGATGAACAATCTCATATCTACGACACAGCCCACCTTGTTACCCTTGATGGAAACTACATGATGTGTGCCTTGCTGCCCCTACTGTCACTCGGAAAGGTCACCACACGGTAAGAACCCAAAACCAAGCACTTCTCCCATTGCAAGAATCATAGATCTAGTTGGCCAAACAAAACCCAAGACTCGGAGAGACTTACAAGGATATCAAATCATGCATATAAGAAATCAGCAAAGACTCATATATATATCATAGATAATCTGATCACAAATCCACAATTCATCGGATCTCGACAAACACACCGCCAAAGAGGATTACATCGGATAGATCTCCATGAAGATCATGGAGAACTTTGTATTGAAGATCCAAGAGAGAGAAGAAGCCATCTAGCTACTAACTACGGACCCGTAGGTCTGAAGTGAACTACTCACGAGTCATTGGAGGGGCGATGATGTTGATGTAGAAGCCTTCCAACTCCAAAGTCCCCTCCGGCAGGGCACCGGGAAGGGTCTCGAGATGAGATCTCGCGGAAACGGAAGCTTGTGGCGGCGGAAAAGTATTTTCGTGGATCCCTTGATTTTTTACTCTATTTTAGGGAATATATAGGCGAAGGAGCTAGGTCAGGGGGGCCAGGGAGGCCACAAGCCTGCCCACCGCCGCCCCCCTGTTGGCGGATGGGGGCTTGTGGGCTCCCTGTAGCCCTCCTGGCTTGGCCCACAAGCCCCCTGATCTTCTTTCGTTCGGGAAAGATTTTATTCCGTTTGGACTCCGTTCCAAAATCAGATCTGAAAAGAGCCAAAAACACAGGGAAAAAAAACAGGAACTGGCACTTGGCACCGAATTAATAAGTTAGTCCTAAAAATGATATAAAAGGTACGTAAAACATCCAAAGATGACAAGATAACAGCATGAAACCATCAAGAATTATAGATACGTTTGAGACGTATCAAGGTCTCATACCTCTCGATCCGGGCATTTTCTTGAAAATCAAAGTTCAACTCCTAGAACATCTCATATGCTCCATGACATTCAAAACGCCATTGAAGTCCCGATTCTATGTCATACAACATGGCACACTGAACTATCATGTAGTCATCAACATGTGCCTACCAGACGTTCACAACATCCACAGACGATGCTGGAGGGGGTGGCGCACCAAGCGGCGCATCAAGGACATAAGCCTTTTGTCAAGCCTTGAGGATAATCCTCAGATTACGGACCCAATCCACAAAGTTGCTTCCATCATCTTTCAACTTAGCTTTCTCTAGGAACACATCAAAATTCAGGGGAGCTTCTACACATGCCATTAATCTACAACATAATTTTCAAAGACAACTTAGAGTATTGTTCATGATAATGAGTTCAATTAATCATATTACTTAAGAACTCCCACTGAAATCAACATCCCTCGGGTTGTCTGAGTCTAACATGACCCAAATTCACCAACTCAAATCCGATCATCATGTGAGATGAGGTGGTTTCAATGGTGAACATCTCCATTTTGATCATATGTACTATATGACTCATGTTTGACCTTTCAGTCTCTTGTGTTCCGAAGCCATGTCTGTACATGCTAGACTCGTCAAGTTTAACCCAAGTGTTCTCCATTGGCAAAACTGGCTTACACCCGTTATATGCAAACATAGGGTCTATCGCACCTGGTCATCACGTGGTGACTCGAAACGACGAACCTCCGCGATGGTGCACACAATTTTATCTTGAAATTTTAGTGAGATCATCTTAAATTCTACTGTCGTCCTAAGCAAAATAATATGCATAAAAGGATTAACATCACATTCAAATTAAACTGGTGACATGATATGGTAATTGATTTCGTGACAGCAGACCTTTCCTTGCAACGGCACCAGAAGAATGCCGCTAGCACTCTCCGGCAATCGAAACTAGAAGAATGTTATTGACGGCCCACCAGCGCGTGGGATCGCAGCAGTTTTCGAGGGTACATTATTCGACCCAAATTTGTTGGTACTCCTATAGGAGGTGAGAGGATACTCTCAAGTATTAGCAGCTGAATGTGTCAGATTCAACCACACCTGAAAGAATAGTATCTGCAAGCAAAGTAGTAACAGCAAAGTAGTATGATAACAACGGTGTCAGAAACGATCTGTTGACGGCAGACTATTCCTAACGATTGTATCAATGGCGCCAAGTTGCCCCGTTGACGGAAATTGTCTGTTCCCGTCAACGACCAGCGAATCAAGATTGTAGCAGGTAGCACCAGTGTAACGAGTAATAGCAGCGGCAAGGAACATCAGTAGTGACAGCAGTAGCAAGTAGCAACAGTAGCAAGCGACAGTAGTAGCAACAGTAGCAGCACAGAAAGACAAGTAACAGCAGCAGAGCAAGACAAGTAACAGCAGCAGTAGGACAAACTCGTAGGCAATGGGTCGATGATTTGTTTGGATGATATTCATCATGCAACAGCTATAACACGGAGAGATATGTGGCTAGCTCCCGTTCGTCAATGTGATGTAGGCATGCATTCCCTGTGTCGTCATACGTTCTTAGGGAAAAGAACTTGCATGACATCTATTGTCCATCCTTCTCGTGGCAGCGGGGACCAAAAGGAAACTACGGGATATAAAGGTTCTCCTTTTAAAAAGAACCGAACCAACGCATTAGCACTTGGTGAACACATGAACTCCTCAAACTATGGTTATCACCGGGAGTGATTTCAGTTATTGTCACTCCGGGGTTGCCGGATCATAACACATAGTAGGTAACTACAACTTGCAAGATCGGATCTAAAACACACATATATTGGTGACAACATAATAATTTCAGATCTGAAATCATGGCACTTGGGCCCTAGTGACAAGCATTAAGCATGGAAAAGTAGTAGCAACATCAATCTCAGAACATTGTGGGTACTAGGGATCAATCCCCGTCAAAACTAAATCGATTACATGATAGATCTCATCCTACTCATCACCGCCCAGCGAGCCTACGAATAGATTGCTCACGAACGACGAAGAGCTTCATGGAATTGGAGAGGGAAGAAGCTTGATGATGACGATGGCGACGATTTCCCCTCTCTGGAGCCCAAAACGGACTCCAGATCTGCCCTCCAGATGAAGAACAGGTTGTGGCGACGCCTCCGTATCGCAAACGTGACGAAATCTTCTCTCTTTAATTTTTCTGGGACGAAAGTGAACTTATAGAGCTGAGATTGGGGGCGCAGAGCCACGTGGGCCCAACAAGCTTGCCATCCGCCACCAGGGGGTGGCGGTGGCAGGGCTTGTGGCCCACTTTCCCACCCCCTCAGGTGGATCTTTGCGCAGGTATTTTTCATATTTTCCAAAAATATTCCCCGTAAATTTTCAGGACGTTATGAGAACTTTGATTTCTGCACAAAAAACAACACCAAGGCAATTCTGCTGAAAACAACGTCAGTCCAAGTTAGTTCCATTCAAATCATGCAAATTAGAGTCCAAAACAAGGGCAAAAGAGTTTGGAAAAGTAGATACGATGGAGACGTATCAACTCCCCCCAAGCTTAAAACCTTGCTTGTCCTCAAGCAACTCAGTTGACAAACTGAGAGAGAAAGAAAAATTTGACAAATTGTGTTTGATCTTGTTGTTGCAACTATGTCTAACTCATAACCAGAGTTTCAGCAAGATCACAACTTAACCACATAAGAAAGTGACACAAAGGTCTCACGGTAAACTAATATCAATGGCATAATCAGCTAACGAGCAAATAATAATGAGTTTCAAATACCAACACTTCAATCAAACAATCATGACGCAATATGAATAGGTGGTATCTCGCTAGCTCTTTCTGAGACCGCAAAACATAAATGCAGAGCACTTTCAAAGATCAAGGGCTGACTAAACATTGTAATTCATAGCAATGAAGATCCAGTCATAGTCATACTCAATATCAATCAAAAGCAAAGCATAAAAATGACAGAGGTGCTCTCTAATTGGTGCTTATATAAGAGGAGGATGACTCGACAGGAAAATAAATAGACAGGCCCTTCGCAGAGGGAAGCATTGATTTGTAGAGGTGTCAGAGCTCAAGCTTTGAAAACAGAGATAATAATTTTGGGTGGCATGCTTTTATTGTCAACGCAATGACCAAGAGTTCTCAATATCTTCCATGCTACTCATGCTATAGGCGGTTCCCAAACAGAAAAGTAAAGTTTTAACTCACCCACCACCAATAAATCACACTCCACGGCTAGTCGAATCCTCGGGTACCGTCCATACTAACATCAATCTGGGGGGAGTCTTGTTTTACAGTTATGTTTTCGATTTAAGCGTGGAACTGGGCATTCCAATTACCGGCCCCTTTCTCATGAATAACCGTGAATAAACACATGTCGAGGATAACACTCCTAGCATGGAAGATACCAATAGCCCCCTGTCACCACATGAGCGGTTCGGGAATGCAAAACAGATTATTTCTTGAAGGTTTAGAGAGTGGCACATGCAAATTTACTAGGAACGGCAGGTAGATACCGCAAATAGGTAGGTATGTTGGATTCTCATGGGAAAACTTTTGGGTTTATGGAAGTGGATGCACAAGCAGTATTCCGCTTAGTACAAGTGAAGGCTAGCAAAAGACTGGGAAGCGACCAACTAGAGAGCGACAACAGTCATCAAGATGCAATGAGTTTGACTAACATTAAATGCAAGCATGAACATGGTATAAATCACCATGAACACGAACATCATAGAGGCTATGTTGATTTTGTTTCAACTACATGCATGAACATGCGCCAAGTCAAGCCACTTGAATCATTCAAAGGAGAATACCATCCTATCATACTACATCATAGTCATCTCAAAATCTATGTTGGCATTCAAGACAAACCATTATAAACTCTCAGCTAATTAAGCATGGCATCAAAAACTATGATCTCTAAGTTGTCATTGCAAACATGGTTCTCTCACAGCAAAGCTGAATCTGGATCGACAAGCTAGTCATATTTACAAAAACAAAATAGATAGAGTTCATACCACCTTTTCAGTCTCAGTCACTTCATCATATATCATCATTATTGCCTTTCACTTGCACGATCGAACGATGAGAACAATAATAAGAGTGCTCGTGCATTGGACTAAGCTGAATCTACAGGCAAACACAAAGGAGAAGACAAAGTAATATGACTCTTTGAAAGCTAAATAGGTATGCATGCAAGAACCACTAAACATTGTAACCAATATCTTCTACCTTGACCCAAAGAATAAGAAAACTATTTACACGGGATAGTTCCCAACAAGCAAAAGAAGAAAGGAAAATCTTTTTGGGTTTTCTCAAAAGGACAAAAAACAAGAAAATGAAAATAAACTAGCATGGATAATACAGTGGCAAAGTGTAAACACCGGCTAACAAAGTGAAAGCATAAGCATGAACGTAAGGTCGGTGAGAACACGTACTCCCCCAAGATTAGGCTTTTTGCCTAGCTTGGTCTACTCCCAAGGTGGGAAATAACTAGCTCTAGGATACTCTGGAGCAGACTGTGGATGCCACTGCTGTGTGAGCTCCTCTGGCTCCCACAGATAAACTGGCGTCTGGTACTCGACTGGCGGCTCGGGCACGGGCACCTGTGGTTGGGCCAAGCCCCAATATGCGTAGATGTCCGAAGGCATAATAGTGTACCTGCCTGCATGAAGATCAAACAAAGAAGGAGTAGGCAAAGTAATAGTCTCTCGAGTACCCTGACTAAATACCAGGTTATAAATCATCCGTCTACTAGCATCTCTATCTAGAAAAATCATGGCGAACCATGCTGTCATAATCCAGATATTTCTCACGGAGAAGCATCTCTCCTTCCTATCCCAGTCCAATTGGTATCTCAAAGTGTGTGGCAAAACGGGTAGCATAGATACCTCCATAGACGACACCCTTGGAACGGTTGGTGTTCAGCCGCTGGGCTACTATAGCACCTAGGCTATAAGTCTTATAGTTATAAAGGCCTTCGTGCAAAACCGCAAGGTCTGGAGAACTAAGTGATCCAGCCTCCCCACGGCCAATCAAACATTTTCCCACAAATAGTGAGAAGTACCGAAGCACAGGAAAATGTATGCTAGCAATTCTAGCGCGAGACACTCCTCTCTCCTCTCCAACAGCAATAGTACCAATGAAATCCTCCAAGTCCCGAGGACGAGGGTCACGGATATCCCCAACATAAGGTAATTTGCATACATTGCAAAAATCATGTAGTGTCATGCACTGGGGAACATCGTATATCATGAACTCAACCATGGGAGGATTCTTCCTCGGATAAAAGTTGAAGTTTTGAACGAAAATATTGGTGAGGAGGAGGTATTCTGAGCACTTATCTTCCACGAACGCAGTAAGACCTGTGTTCTCCACCAAGTAATAAAAGTCTTCATAAAGCCCAGCGCGCGCAAAAATTCATCACTTGGCCACTCGCACGCTCGAACTTCTGTGACTCGAGGGACTACATACTTGGGGTGGTTCTTCTCATCCTCCTTGGGGTTACGGCTTGAAGAGCCTCTCAAGAACCTCCTCATCTTTTCCTTTTTCTAGCTCTGAAAAATTCTGAAATTTTTAGAGACTTCGAAAGAAAAGTGAATAAAAATTAACCCAACTTGTAGCAACTACTCCTACTAGTGCCTAGAGACCGTATCACGTACTAAACTACTTGGGACCAGCTAAAATCAAGCTTTCTAGCTCAAGAATAGGGTCACCAAGGTAGCAAGAATACGCGAAGGATAAAGCACTAGAGCAAAAACTAACTGGACCAATGGAGGAGTCCCTTACCAAGGAGTAATTTCCCCAAAACGGTTCGGAGAATGATGCTTTGAGCAAGGAGATCGAAAATCACAGCCAAACGAGCAAGAACACGGGTTTGAGCTACGAAACAATTTTTTCTGGAGGTGGAAGAAGAGGATGAGAGCTCGAATGAGTGGAGGGGGTCCCTGTGGGCCCCACAAGCTTGCTAGCCGCCACCAAGGGGTGGCGGAGGCAGGGCTTGTGGCCCACTCGTGATGCTATGCTTGATACTGCTAGAGATCCTACTTTGCCTGATGTTCCACTAGGGGTATTCCTTGATGCTCATATTGCTAGAGTTACTGCCAATGCTCGTGATGCTTCTGAAACTGCCGATACTATTGAGATAGAACCTGCTTTTGCTCCTATTAGATCTAGCTCTCCTAGATATGAATTGCCTGATATACCTGAGGGTTACGTTATGGAGGGAGAGATAGCTGAGGATTTTCTTGCGTGTAAGGATGCCTATGAAGCTGAGAAATTACTTCTCAAGTGGAAGGAAAAACCTCTGAAAGCTAGGATGAAATATGACCCGAAGTTTGCCACTTCACCTATCTTTATCACCGATAAGGATTATGAATTCTCTGTCGATCCTGAGATAATCTCTCTAGTCGAATCTGATCCTTTTCACGGTTATGAGTCTGAGACGGTCGTAGCCCATCTTGCCAAACTACACGATATAGCCACCCTTTTCACTAATAAGGAGAATATCCGCCACTACTATATCCTTAAGTTGTTTCCTTTCTCTCTAAAGGATGACGCTAAAGCTTGGTTCACCTCTCTTGCTCCTGGATGTGTGAGTAGTCCCCAGGATATGGTCTATTACTTCTGTGAGAAATATTTCCCTGCCCATAAGAAGCAAGATGCCTTGCAGGAAATATACAACTTTGCTCAACTCCAAGAAGAGAGTCTCCCACAAGCTTGGGGGAGGCTCGTCCACCTACAAAATGCTTTGCCTGATCACCCTCTTAAGAAGAACGAGATACTTGATATCCTCTATAACGGACTTACCGATGCTTCTAGAGACCACCTAGATAGTTGTGTCGGTTGTGTTTTTAGGGAACGAACTGTAGAACAAGTTGAGACCCTGCTGAATAATATCCTGATCAACGATAATGCTTGGACTATTCCCGAAGAAAAGAGATATTCTATTCCTCAGTCCCGAAGATATGCAAGAAGCCAAGAAATCTATGCAAGAGAAAGGCATTAGATCTGAACATGTCAAAAATCTACCACCTATCGAAGAGATCCATGGTCTCGATAACCCGATGCAGGTAGTAGAAGTGAATTCTCTGTGTAGGTTTGATGAGAGTGATATTCCTTTTGACAAACCTGCTAGCCTATGCTTTGATGAATTTGACAACTTTGTTGCCAAACAACAGAGTTTCAATGATTATGTTAGCAGACACTTGGAACAAAGTACTTGTATGCTTAGCCATTTAAGTGCTTGTGTAGACAGAAATGTCAATGATCTGAAGCTTCTGAGTAAACATGCCTCTATGATTACTAATCAGGTAGAACAAGTACTTAAAGCTCAGAATGACCTTCTCAATGAATTAAATGACAACTCTGTCAGAGTCATTACTAGAGGAGGCAAAATGACTCAGGAACCTTTGTATCCTGAAGGTCATCCTAAAAGAATTGATCAAGATTCTCAAGGAATCAATGTTGATCCACCCAGTCATCCTAAGGAGAAGAAGAAGGATGATAGAAACCTACATGCCAGTTCACCAAATACTGTCACACCGGAAGAACCTAATGATATTTCTGTGTCTGATGCAGAAACACAATCTGGTGATGAACATGAACATGGTGACAATATGGACAGTGATGTTCATAATAATGCTCAACCTAGCAATGATGAGGATGTGGAGATTGAACCTTCGGTTAATCCTGATAACCCACAACCTAAGAGATACGATAAGAATGACTTTACTGCTAGGAAGCTTGGTAAAGAAAGGGAGCCATGGGTTCAGAGATCTATGCCCTTTCCTCCTAAGCCATCCAAGAAAAAGGATGATGAGGATTTTGAGCGTTTTGTTGAGATGATAAGACCCATCTTTCTGCAGATGCGGTTAACTGATATGCTCAAGATGTCTCCGTCTGCCAAGTACATGAAAGATATCGTGACTAATAAACGGAAGATACCAGATCTTGAGATCTCCACCATGCTTGCCAACTACACTTTTAAAGGTGGAACTCCTAAGAAACTTGGTGATCCCGGAGTGCCCGCTATACCTTGCTCCATTAAAGGAAACTACATAAGAACTGCCTTAGGTGATCTTGGAGCCGGTGTTAGTGTTATGCCACTCTCTCTTTATCGTAGACTTGAATTGGATAAGTTGACACCCACTAAAATTTCTCTGCAAATGGCCGACAAATCAACTGCTTTCCCTATCGGCATTTCCGAGGATGTGCCTGTTGTGGTTGCTAACACCACTATCTTAACAGACTTTGTTATCTTGGATATTCCCGAGGACGATGCCATGGCTATCATCCTCGGAAGACCCTTTTTAAACACTGCAGGGGCTGTTATAGATTGCAACAAAGGCAATGTCACTTTCCATGTCAACGGTAATGAGCACACAGTGCACTTTCAGAAGAAACGATATCAAGTACATTGCATCAATGCTATCGAAAAGACTTCATCGATTCTTATTGGGAGCTTTGAATGCCCTATCCCTCGTGTCAAGATGAAGTATGATTTGCTTGTTGGGGAGATACATATCCCCATTTAGGTGACTTAGTGGCTATTTGAAAATTCTCCGTTCTCTCTTGCAATTCGAGAAGGTTTTGTCATGAGGACTTGATCAACCCCATTGACGGATTTCTTTCGATGACCATGAAATGGATGAACCAAAGAGTCACATTCCTCTGTTTTGAGCTTTCATTTTCTGTTGCTTAGAAGAAAAATGATAGAATTAGTTTAGTTTTTCATGTTTTCTGTTTTAGCGTCCCGGACAAAAATACCTCGAAAATAAAAGTTCTCCGATGGTCCTGAAAATTTAGTATGATTTTTCTGGAATTTTTGAAAATTACTGGGCCTGAGAGCTGGCCTGGGGGCCAGACTAGTGGGCCACAAGACATGCCACCGCCACCCCCCTCGTGGCGGAGAGCAAGCTCGTGGGGCCCACAGGGACCCCCTCCACTCATTCCAGCTCCCAGCCTCTTCTTCCACCTCCAGAAAAAATTGTTTCGCCGCTCAAACCCGTGTTCTTGCTCATTTGGGTGTGATTTTCGATCTCCTTGCTCAAAGCACCATTCTCCGAACCGTTTTGGGGGAATTACTCCTTCGTAAGTAACTCCTCCATTGGTCCAATTAGTTTTTGCTCTAGTGTTTTATCCTTCGCGAATTCTAGCTACCTTGGTGACCCTGTTCTTGAGCTAGAAATGTTGATTTTAGCTGGTCCCAAGTAGTTTTAGCGCGTGATACGGTCTCTAGGCACTAGTATGAGTAGTTGCTACAAGGTGTGGTGGGTCTTCATTCACTTTTCTCTTGAACTTCAAAAAAATTCAGCAAAAGGAAATTATGTTCAGGGGGAAGTTTCATGGTGGTTCCTCAAGTAAGAAGGGTCCTCGTCTTTCTTTTCGGGAGCCCGAACCTTTTCAACTAAGGGACGCACCGGTACAACCGGGTGAATGGCCTTCCGATGAGTTCATGATCGAAGCAGGTTTCAAGGATGAGTTTGATACACTTGTCGGCAATGTCGGGTTAGAAGAGTTCCTCTTAGATAAATGTCAACAGTATGCTATGCTCAGTGCCTCTTTCGTGCGTAGATTTAAATTTTCAGTTGGCCGTGACTCATCCATATTGTTTGATTTGTACGATAAATCCTATACCGTGGATTTGGAGGATTTCAATAGGATTTGCAAGATACCCGATGGGCGTAGTATTAATGATCCTTCTAAGTCTTCGGTCAGAGACTTTGTCTCCAGTATAACTGTTGGAGAAACCAGAGATATCACGCAAGCCACCATAGGAAGCATACATTTCCCTGCCTTGGACTATTTTGCCCTCTTCATAGGTAGGTGCATTAACGGCAAGGGTGCACATTGTCAGATTTGCGCTTCCGACCTTACTATCCTTAAGAGCGCACTAACAGGTTACAGGAGCTTCAATATGGGAGCTATAATAGCAAGGAGGCTGAATAAAAATGCCAGTGACGGGGATTTCTTTGGTGGAGTTTATGCTACACGCTTAGCAAATTTTCTTGGAGTATCCATCCGTCCAGAAGACCCTCCTCTCCGTACAGCCTACCTTGATCGTGTCGCTCTAACATGCTACCAGTTCCTTGAGAGAGATCATGGATCCCTCCTATACTGCTTGATATTTAACCGGCAGCGTGTTTTCCATATTACCCTTCCTGCTCCTGCTTTCTTTGACTTTCCGGTAAAACGAAGATACTACATAACCATAGGAGAGGCAGAGGAGTATGAGAGGGAGGCGACGGCTGCTCGACTTCGTGAGGCAGCTATTCAGGCAGGGACTGCAGCACTCCCGTATAACACCCATTATGACGTTGGGTTTTGCCAGGACCATCCATGGGAGTAGACCAAGCTAGGCCAAAAGCTTAAGCTTGGGGGAGTACGTGTTCTCACCGACTTTACATTCATGCTTATGCTTTCACTTTGTTAGCCGGTGTTTACACTTTGCCACTGTATTATCCATGCTAGTTTATTTTTGTTTTCTTGTTTTCTTGTTTTGTGTCCTTTTGAGAAAACCCAAAAAGATTTTTCTTTCTTCTTTTGCTTGTTGGAAGCTTTCCTGTGTAAATAGTTTTCTTTTTGTTTGGGTCAAGGTAGAAGATATTGGTTGCAATGTTTAGTGGTTCTTGCATGCTTACCTATTTAGCTTTGTAACATCCCAATTTTCTTAAATTCGGATGTTAATAGATCATTCATATGCATCTCATATTTTCTTATGCATTATTTGCCTTTATGAAAAATTCTATTTATTGTCCAACTGCGGGCAATTTATTGGAGTGGAGATAATGTGACTTCTCCCCTCTCGAATTAAAGTTCATAATGTTTAGAATATTATTTGGAGATATCTGAATTAGTTTTGCAAATTTTATAATCTCCGAAATTATTTTTAATTGAGTTTTCAAATGCTATTTGCGTGGCCTATTGCATTAGAACTATTTTTTTTAAATTTGCATTAGGTGGAACTAGGGTTCCTTTATTTTTTTTATTAGTGGATATTATATATATATATATATTAGTACTTTAGTATATGCATATATGTTAGTATATATCTTTTCTGTTTTTCTAAGTATTTTTACTATACGTTTTCTGGTATTTATTTTAGCTAGAAAATATATTTTTATTTTTAGTTTCGATTGTTTTGCGTTTTGTTAAATAAAAAAAGGGACAAAGGGAACCGGCCTGGCCAAGCCAGCTGGCTCAGCCCAGCAAGGCTCGCATCGCCCCAGGTCAGGGCCTCGTGCCCCAGCCCCAGCGCACCAAGCAGCCACGAGCGCACTACGCTCCAGGACCAAGTGCATCGAGCCCAGCTCCTCCCATCGCCTGGTCAACCCCATCGCTAGCAGCCCCACCTCGCCACGTCAAATTCCTTCCCGAGCCAGATCAGGAGACTCCACCTCGTATAGCATGCCAGGAGGCTGAGCCTCACGAGCAACGCCAAGATCCCCTCGCATCCAAATCGCCTGGAGGACTCCGCCTCGAATCGCACAGGACCTCGCCTTGATTCGTGAACAGCGCCGACGCCTCGCCGATTTGTCAGCCGCCGCTCGAGTTCTTCGGTCCAATTTCTCCAGGAGCCCTCGCAAGCCCAGGAGCCGGCCTCGAGTTCATCACACGACGTTGCCGCCTCGAATCGCGAACCGGAGACCGTGCCGCATCGCCTCTGTCGCTAGGAGACTCACCGGAGGAGAACCACCGTTCTGTTTTTCCCTGCTATTCGTGGTGAGCACGCACGCACGATCCGTTTCAGCGAACCCTGATGAACGCGTATATTTCGCTACAGGACGAAATTAAATCTGTTTTTAACCTATTTTCAGTTCAGTCAGATTCTCGATAAAATTTTGTAACGCGTTTATCTTTTTACTCGTAACTCCGATTCAGGAAATTCTTTTTCTTGTGATCTCGTATTGATGAGTAGAATATGATGGCATTAATAGTTTTCAGATTTGCGAAAATTAAATTTTAGTTAAATCAGATTTGATTTAAACCTACCGGTGGCCATATTCTGCAAACCGTTAGTCCAATTTAGTTGATTCTTTTTGCGTCATGATCGTATCAGCATGTAGATGATTTTATACCTGCTGCCATGCTATTTTTGATTTGGTTTTAAACAAGTTGTTTTATTGCCGTTGGTTTTATTTGGTGTTATGTGATTGTGGTGATTGATTGGTGCGATTGTTTGCAACGTGTAGATTGTCCAGAGTGCGACTCAAACTATTGTCAGGAGTGTGACTTTCTGAACCAGAATCAAGGCAAGTTACATGTTGATCATCCTTTACCTACTATTTTCTATGCATGTAGTATTATATCATCCTATGAAAATTATGCATGTATAGGAATATTATTATTATTGCTATGCTATTGAGCTATATCCCCTTGTCATGAAGATCGTGTTAGATAAAATTTTGCTATGCTATGTAGACGGGGATTGGTTCCTGTATTCATTGAGATTATGTGAGGATTACTACAAAATAAATTTGAGTACTAATTAAGGATTTAATTCACCTCTGGGCGAATATGGTATTGCTGGGTGGTTTCAAGAACATCATGGTATCAACCCTCTGAATGTAAGTGGATGCCGCCCAGGTTCAAAAAGATTAAACAGATTTAGTGACTAGTAGCTTCCTTGTGCGACCACTGGCTATTATGGGCTCTGGCTTAGTTGATCAGTCGTGGAAACCTTACCCGGATGTACCAGCTGATGTAGCTATGATAGGTGTGATGGGCCTCCTGTGGGACTAGGTGACTGCTTCTGAAAGACTTCGTCTCAATCTTCGGGTTGGGTCCAGTGGGTACAGCGTACTAACCTCTGCAGAGTGCATAAACTAATCATGATTAGCCCTGTCCCCGGTTATGGACAATTTTGAGCAGCTAGGCCATTACAGTTGTTGGATGATCTTGACAGATGACACACTTAATAAAACTTGGTGGGAAACTTAATGATGGTAATAGGTTGGAGTTGGTGAGGCCAATTCAACCATATGTGAGTTATTGTAGCAAACAAACTAAAACTTGACTAGTAGGTAGCTAGGAGGATAAAATCAGCTTTCTACAAAATAACCATCAGCCTTTCTCTTGTTATACTATGCATATACATGTAGGTCTGTTATATTACTTTTCCTGTGTAACTTGCCAATACATTCAAAGTATTGACCTATATGGCTGCAATGTATCATGTTGCAGCATATTCAGATGAGGCGTAAGGTGCCGTTAGGGTCGCGAGTCTTCACTCAACATCGCCAGTGGGCTATGATGGGACTCATCGTTACTATTCTGCTACTTTTCCGTTGTTTGATAGAATAAAGCTAGCTAAGTGCTATGCAGATTGTTATATTTTATAAATTCTGGATCATACGTTATAATAAATGATGCACTTGCTATTCTGGTATTCATCTATACTGTGTGTGCTAGCGAGTCGATCCAGGGACTAGCACAGTAAAGCACAAAGACTCAAATCCTTCGAGGCTTGGTCGTTACAGATGGTATCAGAGCAATGCGTTGACTGTAGGTCGTGGCCCTAGAAAATGGATTAGAAAAGCCATAGGAGTGAAAATTTATTCTTTAAACCTAGTCTAGATCTTACTCTTTCATTAGACAACCACTCTAGTATCTTGACCAGCTTAAGTAGGAACTAGTGCTGAGACCACCACTTATCTTGTTTTTATTTGCGATATTCACGTGTTAGTGTATCTGTTTATGCCCGCTTTGTGGCATGACGATACTAGGTTGCTTGCTTGATTGTTATTTTGCTTGTTTGTTAAATTAGGATCTTGTCGAGATTATTCGAATATATATATAGATATGTTTGATTATTGTTATGCTTGTTTGTGTTATTTGTTATAATGTTTTGTTGCCTCATATATATTACCTTGATCATAATATGCATATGGGTAGAATATCTATATTCCTCTAGACCTATTCTATCTATTTTCTTATCTATTCTTGCCCACCAGATGCCGCCGAGACGTGAGCCTAGGGACAGGAATGCAGGAGCAGGCAACAATGATGGAAATGGCAATGATGCACCGCCAGGATATGTGCAGCAGATCCTTGAGGGACAAGGCCAGTTGATCCAGTTGCTTGCCCAGAGTTTGGCCAACAATAACAACAACAACCCACTGCCTCCCCCACCTATGGATATGCTCACTAGGTTCTTGAGGTTGAATCCTTAGAGGTTCTCCAGTAGCCATGAACCTATTATGGCGGGTGATTGGCTTCGTTCTATTGGTAGGAATCTGCAGACCGTTGGATGCACAGATGCAGAGAGGGTGAGGTTTGCCTCACATCTATTGGAGGGCCCTGCCGCAGCTTGGTGGGACAATTACTTGGTCACCTATCCCATTGATACTATCACATGGGCGCAGTTTGAGGCAGCTTTCCGCGCCGCACATGTGTCTGCTGGCGCCATGAGTCTAAAGAAGAAGGAGTTACGAAGCTTGCGTCAGGGAGGTCGCTTAGTTAATGAGTATGTAGAGGAGTTCAATAAACTTGCACGTTATGCTCCTAATGATGTTAATATTGTTGCAGCTAGACAGGAGAAGTTCTTGGAGGGCCTGAATGATGATTTGGGAGTTCAGTTGACTGTGGCCACTTTTGGTAATTACCAGGAGCTTGTTGATAAGGCTATTGTACTTGCGGGCAAATTTCAAGAGGTGGAGGATCGAAAAAGGAAGGCAAGCGACATTGAGTTCAACTCTGGAGGTCATCAGAAGCAACGTAATTCATCAACATCTTCTGAGTACTATGATTTCAATGTGGATGTGTATAATGGCCAGAACCACGAGGTACATAATCATCATAGTGGCAATGGGCACAACCATAATGGACAAAGGACCGAGAAAAACAACCACACCACTTTGACGCTCACCAAGAAGGATTATCCAGATGTGTTTCCGGAGGAGTTGCCAGGTATGCCACCAGATAGAGATATTGAGTTTCTCATTGATTTAATGCCTCGTACTGGGCCTATTGCAAAGAGACCATACAGAATGCCTCCTCAAGAGTTGGAGGAATTGAAGAAGCGGTTAAGGGAATTGTAGGCACAAGGATTCATTCGCCCAAGTTCATCACCTTGGGGAGACCCTGTTTTATTTGTGGAGAAGAAGGATGGGACCTTGAGGATGTGTGTTGATTATCGTGCTCTGAATGAGGTAACCATTAAGAATAAGTATCCTTTGCCTATGATAAATGATTCGTTTGACCAGTTGGAGGGAGCTACTGTGTTTTCCAAGATTGATCTTCGTTCTGGTTATCACCAATTAAAGATTCGTGAGCAAGATATTCCAAAGACCGCTTTCACTACGAGGTATGGGCTGTATGAGTATACTGTTATGTCATTTGGATTGACTAATGCCCCTGCATACTTCATGAATATGATGAACAAGGTGTTTATGGAGTTCTTGGATAAATTTGTGGTTGTTTTCATTGATGATATATTGGTGTTCTCCAAAAATAAGCAAGAGCATGAAGTGCATCTGCGTTTGGTGTTGGAGAAATTGAGGGAGCACGAGTTGTATGCCAAGTTCAGCAAATGTGAGTTTTGGCTTGATGAGGTAGCATTCCTTGGCCATGTTATATCAGGTAATGGAGTTGCAGTTGATCCATCCAAGGTTGCTGCTGTTACAGAGTGGGAGGCACCCACGTCAGTTGGTGAGATTCACAGCTTTTTGGGCCTAGCAGGTTATTACAGAAGGTTTATTGAGAATTTCTCAAAGATTGCAAAGCCGATGACTGAATTGTTGAAGAAGGGGAATAAGTTTGTTTGGACCGATGATTGTGAAGCTAGCTTTCAGGAGTTGAAGCGGCGTTTAGTCACAGCACCAGTTTTAACTCTGTCAGACATACACAAAGACTTCCAGGTATATTGTGATGCTTCTCGTCAGGGACTTGGGTGTGTTTTGATGCAGGAAGGTAAAGTTGTTTCTTATGCTTCACGCTAGTTTAAGAATCATGAGCATAATTATCCTACACATGATTTGGAGTTAGCCTCAGTTGTGCATGCGTTGAAAACTTGGAGGCATTATCTCGTTGGTAATCATTGTGATATATTTACTGATCATAAGAGCTTGAAGTACATTTTTACTCAAAGGGAGTTGAACCTCAGATAGAGGAGATGGTTGGAGCTTATTAAGGATTATGATTTGAATGTACAGTATCATCCTGGTAAGGGTAATGTTGTTGCTGATGCATTGAGTCATAGGAGCCATGCTAATGCAAGTAATATTGATGATATGCCACCGGAGTTATGTGAGCAGTTCAGAAATCTGAGATTGGAGATGATCCCTAGAGGCTATTTGGCTACACTTGAGGTAAGGCCTACTTTGCTTGACAGAATTAGAGAAGCTCAAAAGGATGATAAGTATATTGCTGAGATAAAGGAGAATATGCTAAAATGGAAGGTAAAAGATTTCCATGAGGATGAGCAAGGAACCATATGGTTTGAGAAGCGTATTTGTGTACTTCAGGATGCAGATATAAGGAAGTTGATTCTTCAGGAGGCGCATGATTCACCTTATTCTATTCACCCAGGTAATACTAAGATGTATTTGGATTTGAGGGAGAGATTTTGGTGGCCTAGCGTGAAGAGGGAAATTGTTGAGTATATTGCAGTATGTGATGTGTGCCAGAGAGTTAAAGCAGAGCATCAGAAACCAGCAGGTTTGTTACAACCCTTGCCTATACATGATTGGAAGTGGGATCAGATTGGTATGGATTTCATCACAGGGTTACCCAACACTCGATCAGGATATGATTCTATTTGGGTAGTTGTTGATCGTTTGACTAAAGTCACTCACTTCATCCCGGTAAAGACTACCTATACCAGTGCTAAGCTAGCTAAGATTTATATGTCCAGAATTGTCTGTCTGCATGGAGTTCTAAAGAAGGTAGTGTCTGATAGAGGTACTTAGTTCACTTCTAAATTTTGGCGTCAGTTGCATGAATCATTGGGTACTAGACTGGAGTTCAGTACAGCATTCCATCCACAGACAGATGGGCAGACTGAGAGGGTGAACCAGATATTGGAGGATATGTTGAGAGCTTGTGCTTTGGACTACGGGTCCAGTTGGGATGATAATTTACCATATGCAGAGTTCTCATATAATAACAGTTATCAGGCTAGTTTGCAGATGGCACCGTTTGAGTTTCTGTATGGTAGGAAGTGGAGGACACCATTGATGTGGGATGAGGTTGGAGAGCGCCAGTTCTTTGGACCATACTTGATTAGAGATGCTGAGGAGAAAGTCAAGTTGGTTCGTGACAGGCTAAAGATAGCACAGTCCAGACAGAAGAGTTATGCCGATGCAAAGCGTAAGGAGGTGACATACGAGGTAGGAGACCGTGCATACCTTAGAGTTTCACCACTTCATGGAATTAAGAGGTTTGGAATCAAAGGTAAGTTAGCACCATGCTTTGTGGGGCCTTACAGGATCTTGGAGCCTCGAGGAGAGGTAGCTTATTAGCTGGAGTTGCTAGAAGCTTTGTCAAGAGTTCATAATGTGTTTCACGTATCCCAGCTGAAGAAGTGTCATGCCGAAATGGCAGACGTTCCTTTGAGAGATACAGTGCCACTTGAGGCAATTCAGTTGGAGACTGACTTGACGTATGAGGAGAAGCCTGTTAAGATTCTGGAGACAGCAGAGAGAGTTACTCGCACCAAGACAATAAGGTTATGCAAAGTTCAGTGGGATCATCATACAGAAGAAGAGGCTACTTGGGAACGAGAGGAGGATCTCAAGCAGGATCACCCGTACCTATTTGCTAGCCAACTCGAATCTCGAGGGCGAGATTCATCTTAAAGCGGGTAGGTTTCAAAGAGCCATATTACTTTGTCTTCTCCTTTGTGTTTGCCTGCAGATTCAGCTTAGTCCAATGCACGAGCACTCTTATTATTGTTCACATCATTCGATCGTGCAAATGAAAGGCAATAATGATGATATATGATGAAGTGACTGAGACTGAAAAGCTGGTATGAACTCTATCTATTTTGTTTTTGTAAATATGACTAGCTTGTCGACGCAGATTTAGCTTTGTTGTGAGAGAACCATGTTTGCAATGACAACTTAGAGATCATAGTTTCTTATGCCATGCTTATTTAGCTGAGAGTTTATAATGGTTTGTCTTGAATGCCAACATAGATTTTGAAATGACTATGATGTAGTATGATAGGATGGTATTCTCCTTTGAATGTTTCAAGTGGCTTGACTTGGCGCATGTTCATGCATGTAGTTGAAACAAAATCAACATAGCCTCTATGATGTTCGTGTTCATGGTGATTTATATCTTGTTCATGCTTGCATTCAATGTTAGTCAAACTCATTGCATCTTGATGACTGTTGTCGCTCTCTAGTTGGTCGCTTCCCAGTCTTTTGCTAGCCTTCACTTGTACTAAGCGGAATACTGCTTGTGCATCCACTTCCATAAACCCAAAAGTTTTTCCATGAGAGACCACTATACCTACCTATTTGCGGTATCTACCTGTCGTTCCAAGTCAATTTGCATGTGACACTTGTACTAAGTAAATTTGCATGTGCCACTCTCTAAATTTGCATGCCCGAACCACTCATGTGGTTATAGGGGGCTATTGGTATCTTCCATGCTAGGAGTGTTATCCTCGACATGTGTTTATTCACTGTCATTCACGAGAAAGGGGACGGTAATTGGAATGCCCAGTTCCACGCTTAAATCGAAAACATAACTGTAAAACAAGACTCCCCCAGGATTGATGCTAGTATGGACGGTATCCGAGGATTCAGCTAGCCGTGGAGTGTGATTAATTGGTGGTGGGGGAGTTAAAACTTTACTTTTCTGTTTGGGAACCGCCTATAGCATGAGTAGCATGGAAGATATTGAGAACTCTTGGTCATTGCGTTGACAATGAAAGCATGCCACCTAAAAATTATTATCTGTGTTTTCAAAGCTTGAGCTCTTGCACCTCTGCAAATCAATGCTTCCCTCTGCGAAGGGCCTGTCTATTTATTTTCCTGTCTATTCATCCTCCTCTTATATAAGCACCAATTAGAGAGCACCTCTGTCATTTTATGCTTTGCTTTTGATTGATATTGAGTATGACTATGATTGGATCTTCGCTGCTATGAATTACAATGTTTAGTCAGCCCTTGATCTTTGAAAGTGCTCTGCATTTATGTTTTGCGGTCTCAGAAAGAGCTAGCGAGATACCACCTATTCATATTGCTTCATGCTTGTTTTGATTAAAGTGTTGGTATTTGAAACTCATTATTATTTGCTCGTTAGCTGATTATGCCATTGATATTAGTTTACCGTGAGACTTTTGTGTCATTTGCTTATGCGGTTAACTTGAGATCTTGCTGAAATTCTGGTTATGAGTTAGACATAGTTGCAACAACAAGATCAAACAGAGTTTGTCAAAGTTTTTCTTTCTCTCTCAGTTTGTCAACTGAGTTGCTTGAGGACAAGCAAGGTTTTAAGCTTGTGGGAGTTGATATGTCTCCATCGTATCTACTTTTCCAAACTCTTTTGCCCTTGTTTTGGACTCTAATTTGCATGATTTGAATGGAACTAACCTGGCCTAACGCTGTTTTCAGCAGAATTGCCTTGGTGTTATTTTTGTGCAGAAATCAAAGTTCTCCAAACGTCCTGAAAATTTACGGAGATCATTTGGAAAATATGAAAAATACCTACGCGAAGATCCACCTGAGGGGGTGGGCCAGTAGGCCACAAGCCATGCCTCCGCCACCCCCCTGGTGGCGGTGGGCAAGCTTGTGGGGCCCACACGGCTCTGTCGCTCCCAATTCCAGCTCTATAAGTTCCCTTTCATCCCAAAAAAATAAAAAGAGAAGATTTCGTCGCGTTTGCGATTCGGAGGCGCCGCCACAACCTGTTCTTCATCTGGAGGGCAGATCTGGAGTCCGTCTTGGGCTCCGGAGAGGGGAAATCGTCGCCATCGTCATCATCAACCTTCTTCCCTCTCCAATTCCATGAAGCTCTTCGTCGTTCGTGAGTAATCTATTCGTAGGCTCGCTGGGCGGTGATGAGTAGGATGAGATCTATCATGTAATCGAGTTAGTTTTGATCGGGATTGATCCCTAGTATCCACTATGTTCTGAGATTGATGTTGCTACTACTTTGCCATGCTTAATGCTTGTCACTAGGGCCCGAGTGCCATGATTTCAGATCTGAAATTATTATGTTGTCACCAATATATGTGTGTTTTAGATCCGATCTTGCAAGTTGTAGTTACCTACTATGTGTTATGATTCGGCAACCCCGAAGTGAAAATAACCGGAACCACTCCCGATGATGACCATAGTTTGAGGAGTTCATGTGTTCACCAAGTGCTAATGTGTTGGTCCAGTTCTTTATTAAAAGGAGAACCTTAATATACCGTAGTTTCCTTTTGGACCCCGCTGCCACGGGAGGGATGGACAATAGATGTCATGCAAGTTCTTTTCCCTAAGCACATATGACGACACACGGAATGCATGCCTACATCACATTGACGAACGGGAGCTAGCCACATATCTCTCCGTGTTATAGCTGTTGCATGATGAATATCATCCAAACAAATCACCGACCCACTACCTGCGAGTTTGTCCTACTGCTGCTGTTACTTGTCTTTCTCTGCTGCTGTTACTTGTCTTGCTCTGCTGCTACTGTTGCTACTACTGTCGCTTGCTACTGTTGCTTGTTGCTACTATTGTCACTACTGTTGTTCCTTGCCGCTGCTATTACTCGTTACACTGCTGCTACCTGCTACAATCTTGATCGCTAATCATTGACGGGAATTGACAATTTCCGTCAACGAGGCAACTTGGCACCATTGAAACGACAGTTACGAATAGTGTGCCGTCAACAGATCGTTTCTGACACCGTTGTTATCATACTACATCGCTACTGATACTTTGCTTGCAGATACTAATCTTTCAGGTGTGGTTGAATCTGATAAATTCAACTGATAATACTCGGGAGTATCCTCTCACCTCCTGTCTGGCGAACCAACAAATTTGGGTTGAATACTCTAGCCTCGAAAACTGCTACGATCCCACGCGTTGGTGGGCCGTCAACAACATTCTTCTAGTTTCGATTGCCGGAGAGTGCTAGCAGCATTCTTCTCGTGCTGTTGCAAGGGAAGGTCTGCTGTTACGTAGTCAGTACGCCTATAGGAGGTGAGAGGATACTCTCAAGTATTAGCAGCTGAATGTGTCAGATTCAACCACACCTGAAAGATTAGTATCTGCAAGCAAAGTAGTAACTGCAAAGTAGTATGATAACAACGGTGTCAGAAACGATCTGTTGACGGCAGACTATTCCTAACGATTGTATCAATGGCGCCAAGTTGCCCCGTTGACGGAAATTGTCTATTCCCGTCAACGACCATTGAATCAAGATTGTAGCAGGTAGCAGCAGTGTAACGAGTAATAGCGGTGGCAAGGAACAGCAGTAGTGATAGCAGTAGCAAGTAGCGACAGTAGTAGCAACAGTAGCAGCAGAGCAAGACAAGTAACAGCAGCAGTAGGACAAACTCGTAGGCAATGGGTCGGTGATTTATTTGGATGATATTCATCATGCAACAGCTATAACACGGAGAAATATGTGGCTAGCTCCCGTTCGTCAATGTGATGTAGGCATGCATTCCGTGTGTCGTCATACGTTCTTAGGGAAAAGAACTTGCATGACATCTATTGTCCATCCCTCCCGTGGTAGCGGGGTCCAAAAGGAAACTACGGCATATTAAGGTTATCCTTTTAATAAAGAACCGAACCAACGCATTAGCACTTGGTGAACACATGAACTCCTCAAACTATGGTCATCACCGGGAGTGGTTCCGGTTATTGTCACTCCGGGGTTGCCGGATCATAACACATAGTAGGTAACTACAACTTGCAAGATCGGATCTAAAACACACATATATTGGTGACAACATAATAATTTTAGATCTGAAATCATGGCACTCCTGCCCTAGTGACAAGCATTAAGCATTGCAAAGTCGTAGCAACATCAATCTCAGAACATAGTGGATACTAGGGATCAATCCCCGTCAAAACTAACTCGATTACATGATATATCTCATCCTACTCATCACCGCCCAGCGATCCTACAAATAGATTACTCACGAACGACGAAGAGCTTCATGGGATTGGAGAGGGAAGAAGGTTGATGATGACGATGGCGACGATTTCCCCTCTTCGGAGCCCAAAACGGACTCCAGATCTGCCCTCCAGATGAAGAACAGGTTGTGGCGGCGCCTCCGTATCTCAAACGCGATGAAATCTTCTCTCTTTATTTTTTCTGGGACGAAAGTGAACTTATAGAACTGAGATTGGGGGCGGCAGAGCCACCTGGGCCCCACAAGCTTGCCATCCACCACCAGGGGGCGGCGGTGGCAGGGCTTGTGGCCCGCTGGCCCACCCCCTCAGGTGGATCTTTGCGTAGGTATTTTTCATATTTTCCAAAAATATTCCCCGTAAATTTTGAAGAACTTCTGAGAACTTTGATTTCTGCACAAAAAACAACATCAAGGCAATTCTGCTGAAAACAGCGTTAGTCCAGGTTAGTTCCATTCAAATCATGCAAATTAGAGTCCAAAACAAGGGCAAAAGAGTTTGGAAAAGTAGATACGATGGAGACGTATCAGTAATCATCTTGTGCTTTTGATCTCCATATCCAAAGCTCCGGCATGATCTCCATCATCACCAACATGACAACATGATCTCCTCATCGTGTCGCCATTGAGGTTGTCGTGCCAACTATGCTTCTACCACTATTGCTAACTCATAGTGAGCTAGTAAAGCAAAAGGCACAAATAATTAAAGACAACCCTATGGCTCCTGTCAGTTGTCGTACTCATCGACATGCAAGTCATGATAATATATACAAAACATGATCATCTCATACATCACATATATCTCATCATTTCCTTGCCATATCATATTACATCATACCCTGCAAAAACAAGTTAGACGTCCTCTACTTTGTTATTGCATGTTTTACATAGGTGACTAGCAAGACTCGTTCTTACCTACGCAAAGCCACAACAGTGATATTCAAGTTGCTATTTAACCTTCTACAAGGACCGCCTCTATCGAATCCGATTCAACTAAAGTGGGAGAGACAAACAACCGCGAGCCATCTTTATGCAACAAGTTACATGTCAGTCGATGGAACCGGTCTCTCTTACGTGGACGAGTAAGGTTGGTCCGGGCCGCTTTATCCCACAATACCTGTGAATCAAAATAAGACTAAGGAAGTAAGCAATCTGAACATCAACACTCACAAACTCTTTTGTGTTCTACTCGTGCATGTTATCTACGCATAGAACTAGCTGATGATGCCACTGTTGGGGAACATCGCATGGGAATTAAAAAAAATCCTACGCTCACCTTGATCAATATATGGAGACCAACATCTACGAGAGACGAAGTGCATCTACATACCCTTGTAGATCGCTAAGAGTAACTGTTAAGAAACACAGTTGATGTAGTCAAACATTTTAGTGATCCAATCACGATCTGTCTCGCGATCCAATGAGGAACGTCCCGATCAAGTGTCGAACGGTTGGCACCTCCGCCTTAAGCACACGTGCAACTCAATGAAGCCGTCACCACCTCGATCCAGAAAGTGTGGGTGATGTGGTAGATGAGTTCTCCGTCAGCAAACTCAGAAGGGCTTCACCAAGCGCTCCCGCGACGCGGAGGAGGAGAAAACAATATAGCGAGAGAGAGGGAGGGAGACGCCAAGGCTTGGTGTGTTCGATTCCTTCCTCTCTATTTATAAGAGGAAGGGTAGGTAGGGCGCAGCCTTGTCCCCTCCTCCAAGGGAAGGATGGCAGGCCAAAGTGGGGAGGAGTCCACCTCCCACAAGGGAGGTGGGCGCCTAGAGGAGGAGTCCCTCCTCCTCAAGGCACCTCCCCACCTACCTCTTGGGCGCATGTGCCTCTTTGGGTGGGGTGCCTAGTCCATCAAGGGCTGGTGTGCCTCACTCCGAAGCCCATGTCACTACAAGGAATATGCTAATACACGACACTATTTTTTCGTCGCTACATCGTCACAGTTTTTAATTTACGACTATCTCACGATAAAAAACCAAGCGTCAAAAACGGAGCGTCACAAATGAACAACAGCGATGTTTTGATCAAAATCGTCGTAACTTTTACGACAATTCCTGGATCGTCGTAACCTTTACGATGATCCTAAATCGTCGTTGGCAATCAAACCCACCAGTCCTACGTGGCAAAATTACGACGAAATCAAAACATCGTGGTTGAAATCAGCCCAACCCATTTCAATTGATCACATGGGCTGGTTTTATTTTTCTGGGCTTTTTCTTATTGGGCTCATTTTGGGCCTTAGACTATTTACAACCACTTCTAGTATTTTTTTTTCAAAACAAATTATATCATTATAATTTGGGCCCTGGCCTTTTAGTACCCAAATACATTTGATCCAGTTTAAGTTTTGGCCTTTTTCATTTTTGAATTCAGCAACTTTTTGTTTCAGAATTTGGTTTCATTTCTATTTGTTGGGCCTTTTCAACCCAATTATTTGTCCAATATTAAATCCAACATTATTTCATATTCAAATCAAAAAAACTCCAAGTCGAATTAAAATCATCCATCATATAACATCACATAATACATCTCCCAGGTTTACATAACACAATAACTCATCTCATTAATACATTTCCTTACACAGGAGTATAGCAAGAATGGACAGAATTGCACAATGAAACAATAGCACATCTGCTAACAATGGAGTTCATTCCACTCTCCTATGAGACATAGGTTCAGAAATTTTTATGTTGTGTTGATTTGAATGTCCCAAGTAGGCATCATCGACATCTTCTCACCACTTTCCTAACAACAGAAAAAGAGAAAAAACAAAAAACATTAGACCGGTAGAGCTTCAGTACCAAAGCAAACCAAATTGAATCAAACATAGACCGATATTTGCATATGGATTTTTGTTTGACTCGCTTACTGCTCCTACCATTAATTCTAAGAACTACATTTCTGAATCTACTAGTACTTAACAAAATTTACATGAATACATTCAGTCACTTGAGTATACTGACATAGTAATAACGCATAACGCATAACGCAGGCAGCCTATGTAAACAACAGCATTATGAGTTGTAAGCACACAGCTAGAAACCCTGCAAAAAATAGCATGAAGAAAATAAATTTCTCTACATATAGTGGGTTTCCATCAGAAAACATTCTTTATAAGTCAAAGTAATTCAGCAAGGTTTTTTTTTGAGGCAAAGTAATTCAGCACGTTGCATAAAGGACTTTGGTTGTTGAAGCCAACTCACAGAGAGCCCAAGATCAACTCAAATTAGATGGGCCTACCAACCAGACAACGCACATGGAAAGACAAACGGCAGGAAAAGAATGGATATGAAAAGATCAGTGTATGATTTAGGTGAATTTGAACAAACTGCAGCACAAGGCATCACAGGTTAAGCATGCACCACGAAATACTGCAGTTGTTCTTCTGTGATAATAAATAGTATAACTGTAGAAAAACCTCCAATCCGTCAGCAGCTGAATTTGTTAATTTCATGCCATGGCCCATGGATTTTATTTATTTAGTCCTCCAAACTCAATACGGTAAGTCATGCCATGGCCCATGGATTTTCTTTATTTATTTATTTAAAATAATCCATTAGGCAGGTGGACAACTGCACCACACTAGTAATAGTATTAATCCTCATTTGTTAATTTCATCTGGTGATCATAAGGTGGAGTACAAGTTGCAAAGACTTTTCAGTTTGGCAATTTCCATGTGAGGAAACTTATCACCTTGGTGGCAGATGACTTGTCGAAATAAAATGAGGACCAGCTGGAAGCAAGGGAAAGAATTGGTAACTGGAAACTGACAGTATTGTTTGGACTATACTAGTCAACATTGTGCACAACATTGTGCCCAACCAGTGCATCATACTAGTGAAAGTGTTGTATGGACTGACAAAAAAAAGAAATAGGTCCATGTCAACTCGACATTGTCGCTAATTAAGAGCTTCAAAGTTCATCGAGAATGCAATTTTCATTGTTTTACTAACTAATAGTGACATATGTCACTATCAATAACAGAGGCTTCAGGCATGCCGCAACTTCACGCCCAGTGTGGCAAACAACATATACAATATGCCTAGGCTGAGCTTTTGCCTTTAAATTGACTGATTCGTTAAAATGGAGAAATCACTAGATTCGGACTGTATCATAACAAGAATTGTGCAGAATTTCAGACAGAAACCTACTAGCGGCCAGGTTATTAAAGCATCAGAACAAAATCAAACAGAAATGGAAAACCACAATGTATGCACAGCAAAAATCAGAAAACAACATATACTAGTTTAGTTACTGTTTAATTCAATGATTCAGAGATAATCTCTTCAATTTGTCTGAATCTGAGTGAAATCAACAAACACTAGCTGCTAAGGGAAAAGACAACACACACTTGGCGAAACAGGCATCATCACCAGTATATGGCCTTTTTCACAGAAATATCTGAATGGTCATGTAAAACCATCTCTACATGTTCATCGTTGCAAACAATGCAGGAAGAATCAACGAGATAGTACCTTCCAGTATACTGTGTGTGTATATGCCACTTCAGGCTTCTCGCTTAGAGCCATTTCGGTCGTGGCCATCATCTTTACCGACTGTGAGGTGGCTGTCAAGTAGGCTCGTGGCAGAAGCATCTTCATGAGCAGTTCCATCGACCACAGCACCAGGAGCCTGGCTCACTTCTTCAGAGGAGCCAGGGGGGCAGATCCGGAAACAAGTGTTGGAAGTGTTAGCGAAAAAATTAAGTTACTAGGAATTTTCTGATTGATCTCATTCATTAGATCCAACACCTAAAATGAAACTGTAGACCTACAAGTATGTTGATCAATTAAAAGAATTGCATGAAGTGTTCAAACAGAATAATTAAGTATGTAAAGCACATATATTAACCAGCTAAATATCTCCGCTGAAGGATATGTCGAGAATATCAGGAGAAAAGGAAATCCAAACCAAATATTTCTCCCAGATGATGTGTTTGGAAAGGAATTTAGGACGGTACTAGATCATTAGACATGGTTAATCTGGGGATGCAGTCCAATATGTTAAGAAGTAGTAGTAGTAGTTAACACTAATTCGTACACCCAATCTCAGATTGACCACCTGGTTACCTAGTACACAATAAGGCGAGAACCACGCCAATAAACCTAAATCAGATAGTTATGAATTGTGAACGAGACGCATCATATATTAGGCGTAGCTGCTGACCACAACAACCAACTGCATCAAAATGAAAGACAAATCGCAAGGCAACAAGAGTAATAATAACATCCTGTAGTTGCCATATTGTGACATATTGAAACGCAGGCAGACAGTGCCTTGCAGTTGCAGTTTCAGTATCGATAAGCATCAAGTAATAATAACATGTAAGAAGAATAGATTTGTGCTCCTTTGGACAGGAACAACCTCCTGAACCCATCGAACAAAGAAAAATCATCACCATCATCATAATGTAAGAGCAACGCAAGCAAACTGAGAAAGACAAGAGATAAATCTTCTAAGCGAACAAAGCCACCCAATCCTGCAAGCCTAAAAATTCCGTAGGAGAGGATGAGAATCAATAATCCTATGCATACCCTGCTGCAGATGACGAGAGCCGCTCGAGATTTGTTCGCGTTGCTCGCCGATTTCAAGTATGGTTTTTCTCTATATACATATTTGCGCCGTATTTAACAACGTTGCACAGACCCGCACGGTGACAGCACCCAACTCTGCATCCGGACTCGTAGAATCCCATCGCTTAAGGACAGCTTCCTTCAAGCGAGAAAGTTCCCAACCGGATTCATCAACCAACTAAATTAATGGAGAGGACAACCAGGGCTTTGATCAGAAAACAGAGGAGATGGGCCGGAGCTCACCTGTGACTGCGAGGCTGGCCGTCACAAGCAGCGCCCCGCCACTCCCCGTCCCCCGCGTGCTCTCTCCGCCAGCGGCGAGCGGGGACCCGCGCGCCGGGACGATGCATCTCGTCCTCCGCCCTGTGCAGATGGGGAGCCCATCGAACAGATGGCCTTGCAGGATACTTGATGCTTATCGCCTCCACCCACCCCGCCTCGGCGCCACAGAGTTCCAATCCCAGATGTCCCTCATCCTCCACCTTGCGGTTGCTATCGTCGGTACCTTCCTCTCTCTCCTTCCCCTGCAACGACGAAACATTGGAGGACGCGTCAGGGGAGTAAGAAGAAACACAAATACGGTATGTAAGGGCTGCATCATTCAAACGGATAGGTCGGGATGAAGACGAGCGCTCTCCGGGTTCTGCGGGAGGAGTGGATCCCGGGGAGGAGAGAAAGAATGGAGGCGGGGGCTGGTTCCAGCTCTCGGGCTCCATCGGCGCGGGCTGGTTTGAGCGCCGGCCGTGGGTGGATCTGGGGCGAGGGCAAGGGGGAGGAATGGATCCAGGGGAGGAGAGAAAGAATGGAGGCGGGGGGTGGATGGAATATGTCCATGAAGACAGGGCTAGGGTTTCGACTTAGGTGGGCTGAGGAGTGCCGTTCATACCTGGCCAAACGGGCTGGCCCGCGGCACCTTAGGCCCGTAAAAAATCATCTCTCCCTCCCTTTTCCAGCGCGACCCCTTCTATCCCCGCGCGACACGCTCCCTTTTCCCGCGCGAATCCCTCCCTTTTCCCGCGCGCGTCCCACCCTCCCGCTCAGCAGCCCCTGCGGCCCTGCCCCACTGACCAGATATGCCGCTGACCGCGCCCCCAGATGGCCAGATCTATCGGCCCAAGACGTGCGCCCTGTCGGCCCGCCTTGCTCCCTCCTAATCGTGTCGGGCCGTGCCGGCACGCAGGCTCGGGGTGGCAGCCCGGGCACGGCCCATGGCGTGCTCGTGCCTGGCCCGGGCACGATTAGGCCGTGTCGGGCCCGGCCCGTGTCGTGCCTGGCCTGTGGGCAGTCAGGCCGGCCCGCGTGGCACGGCCCGTTTGGCCAGGTTTGGTGTCGTTGGATCCATGAGCATCCATATCTTTTAAAAGGTGTCTTGAGAATTGAGTTTTTTAGAAAGAAAAAAACACCAAATAACAAAACGAGTTTTTTTGTGAAGGACCAACCATATATTTGTTGAAAAATGGGATCAAGCCAATTTTCTAAAATACTAGGCCACATTTAATGTACAATTCACCAAATGGTTGGGTGTCAAAAGTTTTGATCAACCTCTGGTGAAAAAGACAAATTTTCGTCGAATCAGCTAGAAGCGGGTCAAATTTGAACTGCAACTGTCTCATAGTTTGCTCTTTATTTTTTTCAAAAATGATTTCTAGGTACACAAGTATCTATTTAATCAGAGAAACATCAAAAGTTTTTCAAGATTCAACCACTAGGTAGGAACGGTCATACCCGCCGTTTTGACCGCATTTTGAAATGGCCATGAAAAATTCAAAAAAAATCAAAAAAATTGAATACCTTTGCATTGTGTCATGATATGTGAAAAATTTACCAGGAAAAATAATAAACTTGTAATACTGTAATTATTTTTAAAAAGTGTTCTCAGAAATGGTCTATCATGTGTGAACAGTCATGGTTTTCAAGCCAAATGATCAATCTTCAGGTCACATTCACTGCATAGTTTGTTCAAATGATTTAATATTATGCACAAGGGTGCGTATTAAAATGGCAAACAACATTGATTAAGGAAGTTTTCATTTTCCTTGTATGTAAAAATCATTTTCCATTTTTCGAGTGTCCAAAATGAGTTTTTTTATGAAGGACCTACCATATATTTGTGTCAAAATTGTACCAAATAATTTTTCTGAAATACTAGGCCATATTAAATGCACAATTTACCAAATGGTTGGGTGTTAAAAATCTTTTATCCACCTCTCGTGGAAAAGACAAATTTTCGGTGAATGAGTTGGAAGCGGGTCAAATTTGAACTGCAGATGCATTATAGTTTGCTTTTTATTTTTCCAAAAAATAATTTATAGGTACAAAAGTATCTATTTAATCATAGAAACATTTTGAAATGGCCATGAAAAATTCAAAAAAATCAAAAAAATGGAAAACCTTTGCATTGTGTCATTATATGTGGCAAATTTACCAGGAAAAATAATAAATTTTTAATACGACAACTATTTTTAAAAAGTGTTCTCAAAAATAGGCTATCATGTGTGAAGATTCATGGTTTTCAAGCCAAATGATCAATCTTATGGCCACATTCATTGCATAGTTTGTTCAAATGATCTAATATTATGTACAAGGGTGTGTATTGGAATGGCAAACAACGTTGATTAAGGAAGTTTTCATTTTCTTTGTATGTACAAATCATTTTCCATTTTTCAAGTGTCCAAAATTAGTTTTTTTGTGAAGTCCTATCATATATTTGTTTTAGAATTGTACCAAATCATTTTTATAAAATACTAGGACACCTTTAATTTACAATTTACAAAATGGTTGGGTGTTAAAAGCTTTTATCCAGCTCTCGTGAAAAAGACAAATTTTCATCGAATGAGCTGGAAGCGGGTCAAATTTGAACTACAGCTGCATTATAGTTTGATCTTTATTTTCCTCAAAAATAATTTATAGGTACATAAGAATCTATTTCATCATAAATACATGGTGTGGTGTCTTGACGTTGAGGTTTGGAAGGTGGTCGAGGGCCCCAACTCCAGAGCGCGTAAACTTGCATGCGAGCCACGTGGTCACCGCCTAACCGTCGTGTTGCCACACGTTCGGGGTGGAATAGGCATGTCTGGTGGGTTGGAAAATCCCTCGGTAGGTGTCAGGAAGAAGAATACAATAGAAGAATGTCACGAGGAAACCGAATTAAGCTCAAACATGAATTAGCAGCCAAGTGTTTGATTAATGGTGCGGGAAATGCACATAGACAATGGGCCTAAATTTTGGATGAAGATGATCATCTACTAAGGACACTCTCTTGGAAAATTTTTAGCTCAAATGGATGAACCTAAGTGATACTTGCTTTGCAAAGCATCACACAGTGCAGAAATATGGATGTTGAAGCTAGGATCAAATGAATGAATGTATTGAGCTGAAATTTGGTGTATGATGCTAATTTAGGCATATGAAGGCACTGTAAAAAATTTATACCATTTGGACATGCCAAAGTGACACTTCATTCACAATGTGTTAATCCAGACAGAAAATGGTAATTGAAACTAGGCTGACATACATGGTTGGATTGAGCTGAAATTTGGAGGAGGATGATAACTTGGGCACACTAAAGCACTCTAATAATTTCATAAATTTTGGATAAATAAAAATTGTACTTCCTTCACAATGCTCTCTGCTGAACAGAATATTGGGAAAAATATCGACGGAAACTGGCCAAATTAAATGATCTAAAATTTGGTGGAGTTATGTTATATGGTAAGATTTATTCTGTGGTAAATTTTCATCAACTATAAAGCAATATAAAATGTAATTGCTTTACAAACTGAAAATATTACTAGAAACAAAGATTGGATGCTGAGCTCACATGGATTGTAACATGTCGCTGAAATTTTGTGGAGAGCTATGGTTTTGGCATATAGAAGATGTGGAAAAAATTCAACTCATCACGATATTCCTAGCTAGTACTTCATTCACAAAGTTGTGAGCTGAACACAAACTTTGGAAATTTGCCGAGAAAGATTTACTAGGCAAATGATTACAAAAGTTTTCATGAGGCAATGATTTGGATAGGAAAGAGTGCCCAACAATTTTGAGGCAATCAAAAAAATCGAAATAGCACTTCCTTCACAAAGTGCTATTCTGAACAGAATATGAAAATGAATATTGCTGAATTATTTTTGAACTATGGAAGGAAGGGTTTTCACATATTTGAAGAATATATGATCCAAAATATTTATGAGAATTTTTCGAGAATTTTTGGAATGACAGAATAGTAGGTTGCTTCACAAACTAGGCGGGTTTGGCGCGTGACATAGAATGGACCCACGAGTGACATGTCAACATAGTTAGAACATGTTACGACATTTTTATAATCGTCGTAAAAGTTATGAAGATCTCATCTTATGCGGTTACGACGTTTTCGACTCACATCGTCGTAATTTATATGTAGATTTGATCCCCTCAAACGGTTTACGACAATCTCGGATGAAATCGTCATAGATTTATGACGAATTCATCAACGACGTCTTAAAAAACGTCATGTATGAGCATATTTCTTGTAGTGTGTGGACCCTTGGGGTGGATGGACCCCCTCGATGGACCCCTGGAACCCTTTCGGCACTCCCGATACAATACAAGAAAAATCCAAAACTTTTTTGAAACCCAAATACCACTTTCCTATATATAAATCTTTACCTCCGGACCATTCTAAAACACCTCGTGCCATCCAGGGTCTTATCTAGGACTCCGAACAACCTACGTTCACCAAAACTTATGCCTTTTCTCTTTGAATTTACAAGGTACATCATAAGGAGAGAAATTGCGGGGAACTAGAATTCTGGACCTGAAAACCAAGAAAAAAGTTGAAAATTCACTAGACTCCAAATGTCCTGAAACTTCACGAGGATTTTGTGGAATATATGTGAATCTATGGAGAAAAAATATACCATAGGGGGGCCACCTGTTGGTGCCAAGCCAACACGGCACACCCTGATGGCTTGGGACAACCTCCCAGGTGTCCTGGCCTCCCTCTTCTGCTATTAGATGGGTTTTGACCTAGAAAAAAAGAAGAAGAGACTTTAAACACCGACATCTTAGGGTGGAAACCTGGGTACATGCCCTTTTACTCTCCAATAGAGCGATTCTGCTCGGGATACTTTCCTATGGGAGGGGTAAATCAATGTTATCATCATCTCCAATGTTTCCTCCTCCGTGGGAGGACCAATCTTCATCAACATCTTCACCAGCACCATCTCATCTCAAACCCTAGTTCATCCCTTGTATTCAATCTTTGTCTCAAAACCTTAGATTGGTACTCGTGGGTTACTAGTAGTGTTGATTACATCTTGTAGTTGATGTTAGTTGGTTTACCTGGTGGAAGTTAATATGTTGATATCCTTATTAATAATTACTATACTTCTAATCTTGAACATGGTGATGATTTGTGAGTAGTTACTTTTGTTCCTCAGGACATGGGAAATGTCTTGTTACAACTAATCATGTGAAGTTGGTATACATGTATGTTGCTGCTTTTCTCAGTGGTGTCGTGTGAATGTCGACTACATGACACTTCACCATGTTATGGGCCTAGGGGAAGGCATTGTGGAGTAGTAAGTAGACGATGGGTTGCTAGAGCGATAGAAGCTTAAACACTAGTATATGCATTATTTCATAAGGGGCTGATTTGGATCCACATGTTTCATGCTACGGTTAGATTTATCTTAATTCTCCTTTCATAGTAGGATGCTAGCGAGAGGGGGTAATCATAAGTGGGTTGCTTGTTCACGTAATAACAACACCTTGTCATCGGTCCACCCGCATATCAAACTATCAAAGTAACGAACGTGAATCAACTCAACATGATGAACATGACTAGATGGAAATTCCCATGTCCTTGGGAGCGTGTTGCTTCATATAAGAGTACTTTTAAGCATTTCCTTTGCTAAAAAAAGGATTGGTCTGTCATGCTGCACACTTTATACTATTGTTACTTGTCACTTGTCACGGATTATCTTGTGACAAAACTATCTATCATTGTTACTTACATCATTTATAGAGAATACCTTGCTCAACACTGCTTACCATTTCCTTCTCGTCCTCATTGGGTTCGACACTCTAACTTATCGAAAGGACTATGATTGAATCCCTATACTTGTCGATCATCAGTCATCATTTGTGAAGGGATGGGGTTCTTTAGGATCATGCGGCCCCTTAGTCTTGGCATAGTGGTGCTTACTTGGTCTATTGAATGGATCAGGTGATACGAAATAAAGCGTGTGTTAGCCTTTAGCACATTCTTACTCAGTTCAATGCAAAATGTGGTGGCTTTGGAATGCTTTCTACTTCAAGGCTTGTGGTGGCTTTGGAATGCTTTCACAAATCCAGAATAGGAGTGATACGTCTCCAACGTAACTATAATTTTTGATGGTTTCATGCTATTATCCTGTCAAACTTTGGATGTTTTGTATGCTTTTTATATCTTTTTGGGACTAACTTATTAACTCAGTGCCAAGTCCCAGTTCCTGTTTTTTCAGTGCTTTCAACCCCTTTCATAGGAGGATTTTAAACAAAGTCCAAACGGAACGAAACTTCCAAAAAGATTTTTTTGAAACAGAAGAAGATCTGGAAACTTGAGAACCAAGGCAGGGGGCCACCATGGACCCCACAAGCCCCCTAGCTGCGGCCAGGGGCACGCCTCAAAGGCTTGTGGGCTCCCTGGGCCACCTCTGCCCTAGGTCTTTTGCCTATATATTCCCAATAATTCCATAAAAAAATCCAGAGATCATCGAAAGTACTTTTCCGCCGCCGCAAGCTTCCGTCTCCGCAAGATCCCATCTAGGGCACGTTCTGGTGCCCTGCCGGAGGGGGATTCGGATACGGAGGGCTTATTTATCAACACCATGACCTCTCTGATGATGCGTGAGTAGTTCACCATAGTTCTACGGCTCCATAGCTAGTAGCTAGATGGCTTCTTCTCTCTCTTGGATCTTCAATACAAAGTTCTCCATGATCTTCATGGAGATCTATCTGATGTAATCTTCTTTTGTGGTGTGTTTGTCGAGATCCGATGAATTGTGGATTTATGATCAGATTATCTATGAATCTTATTTGAGTTTCTTCTGATCTCTCTTATGCATGATTTCATATCCTTGTAATTCTCTTCGAGTTGTGGGTTTTGTTTGGCCAGCTTGATCTATGATTCTTCCAATGGGAGAAGTGCTTAGTTTTGGGTTCATACCGTGCGGTGACCTCACCTAGTGACAGAAGGGGTAGCAAGGCACGCATCGTGTTGTTGCCATCAAGGGTAAAAAGATGGGGTTTTCATCATTGGTTTGAGTTTATCCCTCTACATCATGTCATCTTGCTTAAGGCATTACTCTGTCCGTCATGAACTCAATACACTAGATGCATGCTGGATAGCGGTCGATGTGTGGAGTAATAGTAGTAGATGCGGAAAGTATCAGTCTACTTGTCTCGGACGTGATGCCTATATGTATGATCATTGCCTTAGATATCGTCATGACTTTGCGTGGTTCTATCAATTGCTCGACAGTAATTTGTTCACCCACCGTAATATTTGCTATTTTGAGAGAAGCCTCTAGTGAACACTATGGCCCCCGGGTCTACTTCACACCATATTTTCAGCTTTAGACTTTTTCTTCGTTGCACTTTCCGCCTTCCGGTCTCACTTTGCAATCAATCTTGAAGGGATTTACAACCCCTTTATAGCGTTGGGTGCAAGCTCTTTTGTGTTTGTGCAGGTACTCTGGACTTGACGAGATTCTCCTACTGGATTGATACCTTGGTTCTCAAACTGAGGGAAATACTTACTGCTCCTGTGCTGCATCGCCCTTTCCTCTTCAAGGGAAAAACCAACGCAAGCTCAAGATACGACAGAAGATTTATGTCGATGTAGCAAGGAGCACCCTTCAAATCATCCACCTTTTTCATTAGCAAATGAATACTCTTGAGATTCTCCTTGCAAGCTGCAATAGCATCTCTGAAATATCCATTATGTAAGTGGAAGATCACATGTTATTTGTGAAATGGAAATTATTGTTTAATAATTTATTTAACATGGGTACGGCAAAATATTCATCAAGGTTCTCCATGGGGGCTCTGTTCCATGTTTTCCTTTTCCCTTGCGAGAACCACTCTCAGCAGGGTCCCCGGTTGTGTGCGAAGGTAGTCCAAGGTTAGAAAGATGTATGTCCCCCACTCCTAGGAGTATCCCATAATGGTGGTTCTGCAAACACAAAACATGTTAGTCTGTTTAATTTGTTTATGAACTTTTCATAAAATGGTTGATTAACATCATAATGGTATGCTTACATTGAATTCTTTGATGAGGTCATCCATGCGTCTTTCATAAGCATGGGTACACTTAACGCACTCATCTATTTTTTCAGGGGTGCACATCCTATCGAATTGTCGTGCATTGGCCCCCTGCATGAGGGACCCAACTTCTTTCAAATTAGCCAATACTCGGTCGACGAGTACCTTTACCTGCAACTTACAAGAAGTTAAAAGTAAATAATTTCGATAGTAGTTGGAATGTTACAATATATGTTTGTGGCTTATAAATCTCATTTACCTGGCCGACGGTATTTGGTTTGGCCAGCGCACCATCTGTTGGCGGAATGAAAGGTCGTATTGCAGTTTAGTGTGTGTTAGCATGATTCAAAATATACGATAGATTATCCATGAACGGTACTGACAATTTACGTCTCCAACACCTAAATAATTTATGTTGATTATGTTGTTGTTTGATCCAAAGTATGTTTAGAGGGGGGTGATTAGACTACATGACTGAATTAAAACTTAGCCTTCTCCCAATTTTCATAGTTGGCAAGTTTTAGAAATTGTACCAAGTCAAGCACACCCTACACATGCAAGTCTAAGATTATAGCAACTGAAAGTAAAGACATGCACATGAAAGTAGAGGGTAGGGATAGGAAGATCAAACGCAAAGATGACACAAAGATTTTTGGCATGGTTCCGATAGGTGGTGCTATTATATGTCCATGTTGATGGAGACTTCAACTCATGAAAGGGTAACAACCATGAGAGTCCACGGAGGGCTCCACCAACAAAGGGTCCACGGAGAAGCAAACTTTTATATTCCATCATGGCTTACATCCACGAAGGACTAACCTCACTCGGGGTAGATCTTCATGAAGTAGGCGATATCCTTGCCCTTACAAACTTCTTGGTTCAACTCCACAAGAAGTCGGAGACTCCAAGCGACACCTAGACAATATAGGAGACACCACTCTCATAAAAGTAATACAAGTGGTAAGTATGATGAACACCTTGCCCTTGTGCTTCAAAAGAAAGTCTCCTCAACACTCAATTACTCTCTTACAGATTTGGCTTGGTAGAAGAGGTTGATTGGGTGGAAAGCAACTTGGGGAGGCTAGAAATCAAGATTCATATGGTTAGAGTGGAATATATTGATCTCAACACATGAGTAGGTGGTTCTCTCTCAGAAAATGGATGGGGGCAAGTGTTGATCTATTATGAGTGCTTCCTCTTCGAGTGAGAGGTGGGTGGATGGGTATATATAGGGATCTCCAAAAATCCCACCGTTGCAACATTATTGCCCAACTCGGTGAAACCAAAGCAAAAAACTCGATTGCACCGAGTGGTGCAAAATGTGGCAACTTTTGGTGTTTCGGTGAGACCGATATATAAATCTCGGAGGGTACAATTTGGCTGGCCTAGGCAGTTAAGCAAGCTCGGGGGCGCCGATTTTCTAAAATCTGAAATTTCGATTTTAATCAAATGGGCATGAGAAAGTTTGCCACTGTTTTCGGTTACACCGAAATTAGACTTGGTAGCACCGAGATGCTAGGGTTTGGCTCTGGATTCTATCTAGGGTAAAACTCGGTGAGGCCGAATGGAAAATATTGGTGGCACCGAATTTGAACTTTAGGGTCTGGATAGAGTATTTGTGGGAGAATTTCATGAGTAATTTTGGTGGCTAACTCTAAGGACTTGAGCAACCAGTTCATCATAGAAACCTCATACCCTTTCAATAGTATTGGCTTTCCTATGGACTCAATAGTGATTTCTCACATAAAAGCAAAATGTAGAGTCTTGATGCTTGTTGCCAATAGAAGTTCCTTGCATATAGGGTATCTCCACATAATCCTTACCCAATCCATTCATTGAACTTTTCCTAAAATATACTTGGTAGAATCATTAGTCCAATGAAATATATGTTGTTACCAATTACCAAAACCATCTAGGGAGAAGTTGTGCTTTCAATATCCCCCTTTTTTGCTAATTGATGACAAGATATTGATCAAATCTTCGACATAAAATATAATCAATGAATAGCATCGTCACTTTGAGAAGTACTCCCTCCATAAAATAATATGAGCGTTTAGATCACTAAAGTGGTGATCTAAACGCTCTTATATTAGTTTACAGAGGGAGTATGTGATAAGCAAGAGCTCCCCCTAAATTTGTGCACTACTTTAAAATTTGCATTTAAATGCAAATGCACAATCGATTAGGATCATGGGTCACTCTTCCATGTAACAAACATCTTGGTGGTGCGTATCAATGATATGAATGAATTACATTACACATGACACCAATAACGAGTGAATGATCATCACATAGATATCTCAAGAATATGAAATAATACCACCAAAAATTAAAGCATATGATCAAACACAACAAGATTTAAGACATCCATACGATAAATCAAATGTTTTCAAAATGAGAAGAGCAACAAAAGGCAACACTCTCTCTTGAAGACCTATGATCTATACACTTCTCCCCCTTTGGCAACAAGTAACCAAAAAGCTCGAAGGTATAGAGCTAAGCGTCGCTTTGTGCAGGGTCTCCTCTGGTAGCCGCGGAAGGAGTCGAAAGAACAACGTATGCGAATACTTCAGTTGATGTCTTCTGAGGTGGTGGTGTAGACATTGGAGGTGTAGGAGCCGATGGAGCTGATGCTGGTGCTGATGAAGATGGTCTCATCTCTAAAACAAGCACAACATCAAATCTGGCATGTGTTCTGAACTGAGTGTGAGTCTGGAGAGGAGGATTGTCATCATCATCACTGGATTTGGGTAGGGGGACTGCATCCACTTCCTGCTTCAAATGGTTGAGTGTGGTGGTCAGCTCAGTTACCTTGATATCCATGTCATGAAACTTGGTTTCCACTATCTTCTCAAGGCTCTTCTCATTCTAGAGGATCCCACTAATGTTCTTCTCCATCCCTTGGATGGTGCTGATGAGATAAGCCATTTGATCACCCTTAGTCTTGAGCACTAGAGCACTATTGGATCTGGCTGCCTATGCCTCAATCTCAGCTTGTGTTGTAGATGAAGTGGGGTGACTAGGATCCATAACAACAACATTATCCTCAAACTCTGCCTGAAGTGGCAGGTGTTGTGTGTCAAGTAGATATTTGCTCTTCCCGACCTTGGAGTTGATAAGCATCTGAATGTATGGAGCATATCCACATGACCTCTTCTGGTCAGCTGCAGTCCTCTTGATGGTCTCCACAATGAGATCCATCACTCTGATCCTGGTGTGGATGTCTATGTGATGCAACATCTTGATGGAATACCCCCTAATCATCTCGTCATCGCCTGATTTAGGAATCAAGGTGTACCTCATAATGGTGTTGGTGGTGGGTAGTCCTGCTTGCAAGAAGTAAACATATCCAAGCTTCTGGGACTTCAGATATTCCTTGGGAACTAGGTTATACATGTTGTTCATGGAGTTGTGGTTCATCTTGGCCTCGACATAAACATACATACCTCCTTCCTGCACCTGTGGGACTCCTAAAATGGTAGCCCACTGATCGACAGAAGATTGGTACCTGCTGCCTTCAGTCATCCATACAATTTTCCCATTTCTATAGAAATGTGTTGTAGAGTAAAATCGCATGATCATCTCATCGTTCCAAGGTGTCAACTCTTTGCCAACAAAATCATCAATATCAATAGCCTTGAAGTTATCTTGCACATGAGGGAAGTAATCTTCATTCTCCTTGATGTACTCCCAGTCAACATATATCTTGTCACTGACAGCTCGACTCTTGTCTAAGAGGATAGTCTCATAGAAATCTTGCTACTCTTTAGTGTGGAAACGAACATCAACAATAGTCCTTCTCCTGATAGCATAGGGATCAACAACTCTCCACTTCCTCCGCCCTTTATCCTTCCTCTCCTTCATGTTCTCAGCCATAGGATGATCATCATCGTGCTCTGGCAAATAAGGTCTCGGCTTCCTCAAAACAGCAATCTCTTCATCTTCTGCAACAGCTTCCCTCGAGGTTGTATCCTTGTTCTTCTCACCTGCTGGAATGGTTGTGGTGGTTTTCTTGGGCTTGCTGGCAGCTAGTTTCTTGACCTTGGGAGCAGGAGGTTTATCCTGGAAATATTCTCTATGTATATAACAAATCGGGTTAGGTTCTGAGAACTGGAGCTTGAACCGTTGGGAAGCGACTACTAAATAATAAGTCAAGTAAGAGATTCCTTTTCTACTCTCCCTGTTCCTAAATATAAGTTATTTTAGAGATTTCAATAGGAACCACATACAAATGTATATAGACATACTTTAGAATGTAGATTTATTTTTTTGCTCAGTATGTAGTCCGTAATGAAATCTCTAAAAAGACTTATATTTAGGAATGAAAGGAGTAGATTGCATGCATTGTTCTCGAATTAAAACCGTGATAAAAGAAAAACTAACAACCTTGCAGTGAAAACAACATGCACATCAACTTCTTTCCATGGCATAAATTCCAATAGCTTAGCCCTAGCTAGAGAGTTTAGAGGCAGAAGAAAACAAATTAAAGTGACGTCGTAACAGTCCCATAGTGTTCTTGAGTTACCTCACTCAAACTTCACACATTGTATGACATCATAGAATCTAGATCACCTGCCTTAATTAACCAATACTATATGAAAGAGCACAAAACACCCAATCAATTTTCTATGAAAAAACACAAGAGGCATATAATTTAAAGAATCAGTACAGGTTAGCCCCACCATGAAAAAGGCAACCTAGATTAGGTGAGCTAGCTAGTAATCAGTGCACGGCTTGGTTTAGTTTAAGGGGGACCAATTGGGGCATTCTTCTTTTAAATACAGTATATCATACACTCGTCCATATAAACGCACGCATGCACGTATATCATACTCCTATAAGCATTCGTGAGAGACTGAGTTGATACATCATTTTAAGATTGATGAAATCGTCACAGACGCCTTCGTAGTCGATGAAAACGTCTTCTTTCATTAAACGCACATCATCGAAAGACCTTAAATAAGTCAAAAAATACAAGCATCAACGTCAAATTAGGGACTTAAACTCTGATAAACAGAAGATATCATTGTCTCACTAACCATTTCAACCATATATTGGTTTATCCAATTAAAATATTCATGCAAGGCTTGATCAACTAGCCCTCCTCCGACCATGGTACGGAACAACTTACTCATGCAAGACATGTGCACGTCACGCCATCTGTTGTGATGGCAACGGCGTAGAACAGTGCACATGTATGAACCAACCTCTCCATAATTTCTCTATGAAGAAAACATCATTGAATATAACAAATTAACGACCAACATGTGGCCACTCGGATTCATATATAGTTTGTAGTATATGATTAACTGTTAACTTGATATGTGAGACGATGATTTATGGAGTATAATATATTCTCATATGTGTGTGTGTGATTAATAGTATAGCTCCATCAGATGACGCGGCGCACTAGAAGATACACTTGAAAGGGGGAAGAATTATTGGGTTCAGTGTGCGCGCGTGAACGCTCAATTGGCCGGTTGCACTTCAGCTACCTGTGCATGTGTCCGTATATTCCTACTCTTGTTTAGTTCAAACAAATGCACTGATTTTCTAAATGTGGGGTGAATTCTGAAAATTTAGTTCATTTAATTGAACAAAATAGGATCAGAGGGTACAATGGAGGTTTCAAATTTGCATACCTATATATTCGAACCTCCAATTAATTCCAATCAAATCGATCAAATCGAACTCACACCTAGCGAGCCACTTAAGTCAACACGCACGGCCCAAATCGACCATCGTCTAAATGTCCAAGACCCTTTTCGTCGCTGTCTATCAAGATGGAACTGATTGATTGATCGACGGACGCACAAAAGCTAGCACGCATTTTTTTGGTTTTGTTCTTTTATACTAACAAATTTCAAAATCAATCTCATTTAAAAAAAAAATCTGACCTCTTGGTGACGCCAACAACCGTGGCGACTAATTTGCATAGGAGACGCCGATTTTTCTAACGTTTGATACGGACCTGCACGATCGGCTGATCTGTTGACTCGTTGATGTGGCAAAGGACCAGACGCTACTGTCTAGTCCTGGACCAGGCGGCAAGGACCCCTGCGTTTGGTACCAAACGTCAAGAATCTTGGCGTCTGAATGACTTGACACATATTATTTAAAAAGTATTTGTGTGATCTGTTGAAACCAGACGTCAAGCTCCCTGGCGTCTCGCTCTTTGCCATGTCAGTTAGACAACGGGTCAGCCGGTCATGCAGGTCACAGGCTAGACGCGAGGAACCGTGGCGTTTTTCATGCAATGCAGGCGATAGAGATGTTGATGTCACAAAAAAGATCAGATTTTTTTTTTGAAAATAAGATCAATTTTGGAATTTATTAGCCAAAAGATCAAAACAAAAAATTGTCCACAATGCATGCAATAATGAGAGCCACACGTACAGATCATATGGTTCCTCCTGCAGACATCACGACAAGAACACGGCTGCACGCTGATTTTTCAACCGGGCACTGTTCGCGATGAGGCCATGTCGCCTCCATTTTCATCTTTATGTGACATGTCGTACTAGTTGTTTCTCTTGTGCGGAGTAATTATTACGGCACTTCACAACTTACACGCCAGATCGCCGCTGCCCTTGCGTCCCTACGTGGCTACGTCGCTGGCCGTGAATTGAGGGCACATGCCACGTCCATCTGAGCAGACGTGCTTCTCGCGTGGGCAAAAGATGTTACTCTGTAGTTCGTACGCGACGTCCATGAATAAACCGACGTCATTAACCAACCATCATTAGGTTTAGTCACGTGTGTCCAAAGTGCCATACAGCCGTGGACTACAGCACAAGCGTCTTCTCATGGCATCTTCAACGCTAATCCATAAATTTACTTCCGTTCGTCAAAAGGTGAATTAGTTTGTAAAGAGGCGGCTCCTACGGATCAACCGACTGATTTTCTAGGAAATCAGTCGGGTCCCCAGTCATTAGATGTGTTCTACAGAGACGTTGGATCTGGTCAACGCGAGCAACAATCGCTCGTCGTGATGGAGCTTCATTGCAGCGCGAGTGGAGCTTCATTGCAGCGCGGGCGCTGCATCGCAGATCTTGGCGCCGCCGGTGAATCTCCATTGCAGCCGCCGGTGAAGCTTCATTGCAGCTTTGGGCGCTGCATCGTAGCTCTCGTCTCTGTCGGTGAAGCTCCGTTGCATCTCGGGGCGCTGCGTCACAGCTCTTGGCGCCGTCGGTGAAGTTCCATTGCAGCCGCCGGTGAAGCTCCATTGCAGCTGCCGGTGAAGCTTCATTGCAGAGCCGCACTGGCGCGGAGGTGCTCCAACGCAACACCGGCGACCGATTGCAGCTCCGGCAATGCTTCATTGGAGCGCGACACCGGCACCGCAGGCTCCATCTCAACATCTCGCCGGTCTCGTCGGCGGAGCTTCACTACAACGCCACCCCCATGCATTGATGCTGCTCCATCCCAGCACCGGCTGCCCCTCATCATGCTCCATCCCAGCATCGTTGCTATGAAAGGAAAAAATGAGGAAGAAGATGAGGAGAAGAATGAGTGGAGGAGAAAGCACCCGTAGGGATAAGGTGGAAAGAAAATATGTGGCTGAGGGGGACACGTGAGGAGCCAGCAACCCGGCTGATTTTTGAGTAAAATCAGTCGGTTGATCCAAAGTGTTTTCCTTGTAAAGACGGATGGAGAAGCAGAGACGGAGACAAGGTTAGGGAGGATGATGCTATAGCCGCAGGCCCAACGACAATAGTCTTGGTAAATGCTTCTTACAAAATACAAAAGATCACTATTTCATTCAATCTAGTTTAGTGAGGGGTAACATCATGCTAGCTCCGCCCCTGTGCGGAGCCTGCTATCCAACGTTGTCCGCATATAATTGAAACCGTATTTCAACGCACCGAATGAAATTCATGTAAACCCGTAAGAATTCATCAAAGTTCAGATATAAAATAGCAAAAACCAGTCGTACGTAACACGCAAATAAGTTTATTATAACAATAGTTCAAATTCAACTAGATTAATCACATGTTTAACAAGTATTTCATGAACGTATCATGTTGTCTCACACATATTGTCCCTTCAACTTCAGCCAACAATGTGTGTCCCTAAATGATCGTCCCTCTATCTTGTGGTACATCACGACAACGCGGATGAACTACATAATGTGTAGAGCAACATTGAGTGGATGAATGATTCAATCGACAAGTTGAGCAAGAAGAAGCAAAACTTACGATCTCCTCCGTTGTCGAGTGCAATGGTCACCTTGCCTCCAGCCAAGTAGCCATGTCATAAAACTTGACGACGCTGGTTTGGATGGCATACCATCGATACGATAACGACCTCATATTGCGTTTTTGGATGATGTGCATATCATAGGGCGTAATGTGCTTTTGGGCGTGAAACGTACCATGCACACGCTACCAGAAGAGCCCCCTTATGTGCGTGCCTACGAAATACATGGATACGGCCAAGCATGCATTGCACAACAACTCATCTTCCATGCTCAAGTACCCGACCATCATTCACTCTGAAAAAACGACATGATGTTCGAAAATTAGCTCAATGGCATTTGATCGAACACCTGTCGGCGTGGTGTCTTCCATGGCGTTGTCGATAGGGGGAGGAGTGTACCTGCCTATGGGCGGGTCCTCGGTGGACGACACCATCATAAAAGGCGAGCGGGCGCATCTATGTTGGTTGTGGATGTCCGGCAATGCATGTGTGGCGGCTGGAGAGGTATAGGGGCGACGTCAGAGGAGGGTGAGGATGTAAAGTAAGGGGGAGAAGTGGCGGGTTGAAAGAAAATGGGACCAAGAGGGGTGATTCTACGGGCCGAGGGTGTCGGAATCATACATGGCTACCATATGGACTCCCGCAAAGCCCCTCCCCCCCCCCAATTTGCTTCCAATTTGTTGGAAAAGTTGCGTCTGGACCACTCGGTGGACCAATATAGGACCACGTTGGATGACACAACACGTCCGGACCGTGTGGTCCGAATGTATGTGAACAGTTTGAGGGCCGACGTTAGAAATGCCCTCACGTTGTACAGTTGCCTATTGTAAACGGACACCCCTTAGAACGCGCCTCAAATCCTTGTATTATTAGAAGGGATTTTCCCACAACCAATAAACACTACTTGATTTCTCATCAATCGCTACAATTGTCTACATATTATCGTGCACTTTGGTCTCCATCAAAGGGATCTTTCGACAAAGGGTCTCCATCAAAGAGATAGGACATGACGAGAATGAAGACAAAGAAGAACAATGTAAGAAGAAGGTGAAAATTAACCTACCTGCAATCATATATCCAAAGAATTAAGCCCATTGCATGATTTTTACTTTGAAATTACAACTTACCAAATTTATATTTGAGTCATGCAGTTATACATGTTGTTGACTTAATTCAACTGTAACATACTACATATCATCGTACATCGTTCTAAATTATTATGTGGAAATCAAAAGTATTTCACATATGCAAGTGAGTTACATACGGATATCACCAGCGCGACATACATCAATGGCCCCTCATGGAAAATTTTGGATCTATGTGAGAAATAACTTTATTTCCGTTAGTTATAAATACCTCAAGCGCCTGTCAAGGAGAGCTATTCAAGGTTAGGACATGTTCGGATGTCCTATAAATTCACTGAATTTGCAAATCTCTCTTATATTTATCGATGTTAACTTCTTCCACGGGATCGCGATCGATGGAAACTGTTTGGCTCGCTAACTCCAGCTTCTCGTACATGTCAGTAGGCCAACATGCATGGGTGGGCTGGAGCACACGCAGCTCAACGAGTAAAGTGGTCTTAGGCCCAGTCTGGCTTAGGAGGAGAGTGGTTGGGCTTGGCCCGGTACAAAGGTAAATTCATCGATATCTCCACGTCGCCTCATCAAGACGTAATAAGAGAGGAAATATAATGTAGCAAACCGGTGTGTGCCTTTCCGTCACTTCATAGTGGCAATCCTCTGTAATTTAGCCTAACACTCGCTTTTAATTTTCCTTGGATCGCCAGAAATGTTGCTCCGGTTTTTTGTACATATATCCTCTTCAGATCCGGGAAGCTAGCTTCCCGGAGCCAAACCGTTCGACCTAGCTCGAGTGAAAATTTGACGAATCTAGAAGTTGGCCAACTACTGAAAATGACCTTAGCGTGCTCAATGAGGACCATTTCCTAGCATAAGAGGGAGATTTGATGTACCAAAAAGAATGCCATGAAATCAATTGGAATGTTCAACACATGCGTGCCTCAAGTTCACATACATACTCAAAGATCTGAACCCCATGTTCACAGGATTTGTAACATGTTGCAAATAACCAGCCACATTCATTTACTGACTGTAAAGATGTCACACAATGCTATGATCTTGCAAAAATGCCACCAAAAGAGTGGAGGTACTAACAAAAACCACTCAAATCCTTGTTCAAAGCAATATGGAAGAAGTATGTGCAGCTCCCTCCCACCTTGGATGTAGGCATGCGCATGCCAACCGAGGATAAAGACCTGGTGCATGTCAGAGACATGGTAAAACATTCCAAGCACAAACTTAATGCAATCGTTTAAAAACACATTACATCAATATGGAATACATCTATAATATAATGGACATATGGCTCAATAAATGATAGCGGAACACTACATCAAGTGGAATTTATGGTTTTGGTTGGGCTCCGCGACTCACATGACTGGTTGGGCTATAGTCTAGCATGGTAGATTTTCACCTCCAATCTTGCCACATGAAATGTCAGGTGAGTGCTATGAATGTACTCGCAAGATAACCAAATACATAGTATACAAACAAAGCATGCAACCAAACAAGAAACTCGTCACATACATGCAGGGGCAGAGCTCTTTTGAGGATGAACCGGTCCATGGCCTGCAAAGGATTTGTATGTTTTCTTTCTTGCACAGCTAGATCATGCTCCAGCATCGTGATCCAACTCATCCACTCAGGCCTTTAACTACGAACCTCCAATATCTCACACGGCGGAACACATCACAACAGCCAGCTGTTGACCAAATATGAAGGCAACAAACAATTGAGCACTACATCTCTAGTTTCCCTACAATTGCAAGTCTACTAGACTGTAAGACTGAAGACAATACATGTGAGAGAAATGTGTTCTTATTTCTTTTCCCAAATTCTGAGATAGGAATATCCTGATTTTTTGCTAATTGTTTTGTGCATTGCTAAAGTGATAACCATGTACAAGGTCACCCACACTCCGAGAAGGATTTCAAAAAGAATTAGGTTCTCATTTAGTCCTGCACGCCCAACTTTTTTGTCAAAGCTCTACCACTGCATACATGAATCTACTTCGTGTCAATAATTACACATGGTAAAGATTCTAACATAAGGCATGAAGTTAAATGCAACATGGCATAGCATGGTATAATAAAACATACAAGATATGCCATGTTATGAATCTAACTAAGCTAGAAAATAAACCGCACTTACTTCTGTGAAGATCTACAATAATTAATTGTTCCATTGATCAGTTTCACTTCCCACCTTGGTTTGGTCATAAATCCACCTCCTTGTGGCCTCTCCAGACCACCACATCTCATGTCATATCCCCTATGTTTCCTTGACAGGCATACGGATACTCAACAAGTCATTTTACCAAGTTTATTGTTTAAGCGTGATTATCCTCCAAATCAACAAACATCAAATAATGTGACTTGTACCGGAGTGTCTCCATAACCTACGATGTGGTTATCGAATACATTTTACACTCTGCATATCCCTTTGTGTTGCTTTAGGTGAAAACTTGGTGAGGACACCCCGATGTTGTACCCCTATTGATCTCGCCTCCTTGAAGCCCATGCTACGTTGTTGTCCAGCTTGACCTCTTCAAGATGGCTAATTCATGGTGAAGGTATCCATTGACTTCAAGCGGTTCTTAATTCTCCATCTTTTAGTGTGATTGGTGGTTGACTCGGTGGTGTTGTCGTTCATCAACATCTTTGTATCTTGGCTCGTGTGTGTATGTGTGTGTGTGTGTGTGTGTGTGTGCGCGTGTGGTGTCATGTTGTTTATGGTTACTTATATGTTGGTTGCTTTATATATAAATCAGGGGGAAATTTACTTATACGACACCATGGAAAAATGGGCCTACGTTGAACAATGATTTTGCTACTTGCTACTTGGCCCATGGGCTAAAAGACGAAGCCTGTGTAAGGTTAGTTAAGGGTGTGCATGCACAAAATGTGTCCACTATGGATTACAACACTATAGACAATGAACCATCACTAACGGCCCATAATGGTAGATGATAGCCATTGACCATGAAGTAATTGCCCATCAATCAATGTGGACTATATCATTTAGCGAAGAAAATTGCACAAGAAAATTGGGATTTTTTTTCTTGTGATTTTCATTCTTCAGCGAGTTAAAAGTTGAAAATGGTAGATGAAGAACGAGATGGATACAAACCAAAAGTTTAGTAGTTCCTCGAGTGGTTGATTTTTGGATTTGCTACACAAAAAAAGTTCAGTCTATCATCAGCCACTGCCTTATTTGTATGACAAATCTATCTCAGTCGTACTACATTGTGTACTCATGTTTTGGTGTTGGGTAAGCACATAAACAACATCAGAGCTCGTACATCTCTCCATTATGGCTTGTGGGGTTTCAATCAGTGGTTTTATTGAAAAAGGCTTTCGTCTCGATTTATAAATAAAGCAAACCGCCAGATCACAACATTCGACATAGGTTCACCACACACACACACACAAAGAAGTAGCACAAGACAACACCAAAGGGTACTACAGAGGGCACAACTCAACAAGCCCTAAGAAACACACGCACCTAAAGTGTGTCATCTATTGTCTGTAAAAAGAATTGTGATATACCTAATACATACACCAAACTTTGGCATATGGTATCCCAAGGGGATTTAATCTTGTTGGCTATTCCGACTTGGACAATCCACCTCGGGTACACGTCAATTTCTTGGGAGATATCTTGTGTCTTGGTCATCCAAGAAATAAAACTCAGTATCTTTATCTACTGTCGAAGCTGAATATATAGCCGTCGGACCATGCTATGTGCAATTATTATGGATGACTCAAACGCTTAAGGATTATGGCATTCATGTTAAAAAAATGTTCCATTGTTGTGTGAAAATGAAAGTGCTATTAAAATTCCTTACAATTTTGTGCAACATTCTCGAACAAAACATATTCAAGTGCGACACCATTTCATTCGTGATCATATTGGTAAAGGAGATATAGATCTTAAGCACATTCGCACCGACAAACAATTAGCTGATATCTTTACCAAACCACTGGATGAGGAAGTATTTTGTTATTTTAGGAGTGAGTTTAACATCATTGATGCTTCAAACTTGAGCTAGACTCACTCGGATGCATGCAAGGACATGAGCTTGATTGTCAATTCCATGATGCTCTTGATTTGACACTATCTAATATCTTGGAAAACTATGCTCCCTTGTATTGCATCTAACCTTTTTGTAGGTACTTGGAAGAACTACACTTCACAAGATTGCCATCAACTCACATCAAAAGCAATCTTGACATGGCCAAGTATCAACAACCCTTCTTTGAAGATGGAGGAAGAAGACAACAAAATCATATCCTTGACAATTATATGATAATGAAATTTACTGATGCCATTTGGATATATTATGTTCTTCCTTGCATGACTAACCATTGTATGTGAAAAGTGAACCAAAACGACATGCATAGCTCCCAACTCAAGATGATCTTCATCAACTTTGAGCATCCACAACAAGTTCTCCTACATGCCACATCATCAACATCATTCGAAGGTATGTACTCATATCCTTGATAAAGCTTTACACCGAGTCATGAGGCAAAGCAACTCAAGTGATATGAAGACATTAAAAGCTTAAGCGCAAAATGGGTCGCTTAACGATGAGTATGAACTATGGTCAAGCATTCTTGCTTGACTCCTCAAGTCAAGTACTCTAATATAGGTGACCTAGTCACCGCCCCACATCTAGATGGAGATTCTCGTATGTTTCACATTTCTCATTGCATACTTTCTTGGGACCATACAACTCTCATCTATATGTATGTATATATTTTCCAAAACAAAAAAAAACTTGTTATTTGGTGTTCTTTTATGTTTTATTTCACAACTGGTATCTTATAACAATCTTTAGATTATTTCCTGTCTACTTTCAGTTAAGGAGTTGATTTTGATTGCAACTCGGTATCACCGATCTGGAAAACTCGGTCCAACCGATTGCTTCCACATGCCTGCTATCATTATCAGTTCTACCGAACTATATTGCCTTGATGACTCCAAAATGTATCACTACCTTTGATTTTCTAATATTTTCTGGACTTTAGTCTTAGGGGGAGAAAGATTTTCAATGGTCCCAACTATCATTACCTTCTAATACTTTATTGAACATTTTTGGAAACAAAATCCGATTACATTGTTTTCTAGGGGGGAGAAAACTTATCTAGGGGGATAAAACCTCAATGATCCCACACAATATAAGAGGGAGAAACATACAGGACCCCAAACATAGGGAAGATCTTTCTAGGAACACTTATCCATATCAAAGGGGGAGAGCATTCAATTAACCCTTACCTACTATCTAAGGGGGAGAAATTTAAGTGAACGCTTATTCACACTTAAGGAGGAGAAAAATTTCAAGGAACCCTTATCGAAGAGAGAAGTATCAAGGATCTCTTTCTCTCAATGAGCCCTTACCCTCTGACCTTTTTGGCAATTAATGTCAAAGGGGGAGAAATATCAAAGCTTCCAATAAACCTATATGAAGGAGGAGAAATATCACCAATAAGCTTACATAAGGGGGAGAAGTATCAAAAGGGGGAGATATATGCTCCTAAAGTAAGGTCTACCTAAGGGAAGATCTACTTCAGGGGAGATGTATCAAACCTTACATATTAAGGGAGAGAGAGATAAAATTATTTCAGATATAATTATTGTTCTGCTACTTTTGGATTGAGCTTGTCTTACCCTACCTACTCCCAATATCTACAATGCTATGATTCAGGGGGGAGAGGAAATTCTTACATATTCATCCTTAGGGGAGAAATTTCTTAATTCTCTTGGAGACATATCTATCATCAAATCTTATTTTCAATATGTTTTCAATGTCTCGGTACTTTTGAAGCTCTTTGCATCTTTACAATAGAGTACTCTTGTGTTATCTAATATTTGTTTTCCCAAGTGTACTCCTACTGCTAAGACGCTCAAGGACCTCAAGGTAAATATATGCATCATATCCTTATTCATGATGATCTCTTGTCTCTTGCGCATATTGTTTGCAAGAGTGAGTCTGGAACATGGAGGTTCTTCATTCACATATGTTTCATGCATATAGCCAAGATTTATATGGCTTGTCTTGTCCTTCTACCATGTGTGTGCCCATGCAGTCCAAAAGCAACTATCCTTTAAAAGGGTTTGCACACATTTAGGGGAGCTTGTACTAGTCATGTATCTTTCAAAGATGTCATATTCTATTGCCTATCTTTATTTGAAGCTTTTATTGTATGTTGTCATCGATTACCAAAAAGGGGGAGATTGAAAGCACATATGCTCCCTTGGTGGTTTTGATAATTCGTGACAACATACATTGTCTCTTGGACTAACACTTTTACCTAGTACATTTCAGGTATAGTCCACACAGAGCTTTGGATATAGGATTGTGAGGAGAAGCCCCTTGATGAAGGAAGGAATAGGATTGGCTCAAGCTTCAAGCAAGAAGACTCTTCATTTTACATTTGTGACAAATCACTTTGAGTTCATAGGAAAGCCAATACTATTAAAAGGGGATGGGGTATTATGATGAATTGGTTGCTCAAGTGCTTAAAGATAGCCACCAAAAATACTTAGCCACTTTCCCACAAAATATATTTGTCCCAAGCCAAACATGCAAAATCGGTGCCACCAACATTTCCTACTCGGCCCTATCAATTTTACACTTAGACAGATACTATGCCAATCCCACCATCTCGGTACAACCAACATTTCTATCGGTGCAACCGAGATTGGGTGACCAACATTTTGTTGAGCTAACTTGAAGTTTCGGAATTTCCAAGTTTGAAGTCGGTCTCACCGAGTTTGGGAACCAATCTAGGTCATCGTATTGGTACCACCAAGATTCCTATATCGATCTCACCAAGAATTCAAAGTTGCCACATTTAGTGCAACTCGGTACCACCAAGATTAACATTTCGGTGTCACCGAGTTGGGCAATAATGTTGTAACGGTTGGATTTTGGGAGATGCCTATATATACCCCTCCACCTACCTCTCACTCGTAGAGGAAGCACTCAGAACACACTTACACTTGCCAGATTCATTTTTCTGAGAGAGATCCACCTACTCATGTGTTGAGATCAAGAGATTCCATTCCAGTCATTTGAACCTTGATTTCTAGCCTTCCCAAGTTGCTTTCCGAAAGATCAATATCTCCTACCCCTGCCAAATCTAAGAGAGAGTGATTGAGTGTTGGGGATACTATCTTTAGAAGCACAAGAGAAAGGAGTTCATCGTTCTACCACATCTATTTCCTTTTGGAGGGTGGTGCCTCCCTGATTGGTTAGGTGTCGCTTGGGAGCCTCCTACTTCGTGTTGTGGAGTTGAACCAAGAAGTGGGAAAGGAGATCACCTACTTCGTGAAGATCTACCGTGAGTGCGGCTAGTCCTGTGTGGACGGAAGCCATGGTGGAATGGACAAGGTCGCTTCTTCGTGGACCCCTTATGGGTGGAGCCCTCCGTGGACTCTCGCAGTAGTTACCCTTCGTGGGTTGAAGTCTCCACTAACATGGACGTACGATAGCGCCACCTACCGGAACCAAGCCAAAAATTTCCATGACAACTTCTTTGTGTTTGATCTTCCTAAACTCTACTCCTTACTACATGAGCAGAGGCCTTACTTTCCGCTGCCATATTTGTTTTCTAGCATGTGTAGGGTGCACTAGACTTGTTAGAATCGCTAAAATCTTCCACCCATTAAATTGGGAAAAGGCTAGGATTTTAATTTATGCAAGTAGTCTATTCACCCCCCCCTCTAGACAACTCTTCTATCAATCTCTCAGTCTCCGCCTTGGCTGGCCGCCCCGCGGCTGCCCCCGAGCTCGCCCACGCCCTATCCTTCCCCGATACGTTCGTCGGGCCTCTAGCTGCACGAGAGGCTCGTCCCGGCTCTTGGACAGACCTGGCCCTAGAGGAGGAGCTGGCTGATGTGGCGACGCTGGTGACGGACCGCACCCGCCGGTTTGGGGACCTGCTTGCCGAGGTGTTCTATGGAGATCTGGCCGGTGACCCGTCCGCGAGTCGACCTCCTTCCCCAACTAGCTCCCGGCCCTCACCTTCCCCGTCGCTCCTTGGTTCTGTCTGCCATGCCATCCACCGGGAGCGCGGGGCCCGAGTGCGTGCTTGGGGGTGGTGGGCAAGGCAAACCTGGGTCGCACAGCGACCTCGTGGCGGTGGGAGGACGACATGATGGCTCAAGATCTTCTGGTGACGGTTGTCTCGTGCTTTAGGGGGAGTCCATAGGGAGTTGGGGCACTAGGGGGCGGTTCTGACCCTTCCTCCCTGCCTTGGTGCATGCACGCATGGGCGCCGATGATGGACGAGCTGCACCGCGAGGCCGCGGCCGTACGTGGGGAAACCCCTCCCACCCGTCCTACATCTGTGCATGGTGGGCTGGGCTGGAACCTACTGGATGGGCCACAGGTGAAGGGAGGGTCGGCCGTCGGGCGTGTTGGGCCAGGTGGTTGGTGCGGGCCCTTCGGCTAGTTGGGTTGCTCGACCTTGCACACCTTCGGACCATGTCTTAGGGTTGCGCTCGGCGCCCCCTCGCACTCGATCCAGGCCTCTCCCTCCCCACGTCGTCTCCACCCCTCCACTCCCACCTTCTTGCTCTGCTCGTCTCCTCCCTCAGACCGGCCCTCCTCCCCGCCCCGACTCGTGTCGCCGGCCCACTAGTGCCTCCCCCACTCCCTCCCCCCTTCCACGCGCTCTCTCCCCAGCCAACCTTGGTGTTGATGCCATAGGAACTTGGTGACGGCGGTGCCCGTCCCAAGCATTGGGCTGACGACAGGGAGCACCACCGCGGGGATGATACGTGGGGCCTTCCTCCGATGCTGAGGGGCGTGAAGCCGATCTGCGTTCTGTGATACTCAAGGACAAGGTAGTGAAGGGGGGCTTTGACCATCGTGATGATCGAGGCCGGGAGTGGTCGCCACACCACTGGCGCGGCCGGGACCGTGGTTGTCACCGGCGCTCCCCGCCTCGTTGGTCTAGGTCATGTTGGAAATATGCCCTAGAGGCAATAATAAATTAGTTATTATTATATTTCCTTGTTCATGATAATCATTTATTATCCATGCTATAAATGTATTGATTGGAAAATCAAATACATGTGTGGATACATAGACAACATAGTGTCCCTAGTGAGCCTCTATGGAGTAGCTCGTTGATCAAAGATGGTCAAGGTTTCTGACCATAGACATGAGTTTTCATTTGATAACGGGGCCACATCATTAGGAGAATGATGTGATGGACAAGACCCAACCTATGAACGTAGCATGTGATCGTGTGAGTTTATTGCTACTATTTTCTGCATGTCAAGTATGTGTTCCGATGACCATGAGATTATGTAACTCCCGGACACCAGAGTAATGCCTTGTGTGTATCAAACGTCACAACATAACTAGGTGACTATAAAGGTGCTCTACATCAATCTCTGAGGGTCTCTGTTGGGTTGGCGTGAATCGAGACTGGGATTTGTCACTCCGTATGACGGAGAGGTATCTCAGGGCCCACTCGGTAATACAACATCACAACAAGCTTGCAAGTGATGTGACTAATGCATTAGCCATGGATCTTGTATTATGGAACGGGTAAAGAGACTTGCCGGTATCGAGATTGAACTAGGTACGGACATACCAACGATCGAATCTCTGGCATGTAACATACTGATAGAGAAAGGGAATTGTATATGAGATTGATTGAATCCTTGACATCACGGTTCGACCGATAAAGATCTTTGTAGAATATGTAGGAGCCAATATGGACATCCAGGTCCCTCTATTGGTTATCGGCCGGAGAGTGTCTCGGTCATGTCTGCATAGTTCTCGAATCCGTAGGGTCTGCACACTTAAGGTTCGGTGACGATTTGGTATTAGTGAGTTATGTGTGACGGTAGACGAATGTTGTTCGGAGTCTCGGATGAGATCCTGGACGTCACGAGGAGCTCCAGAATGGTCCGGAGGTAAATATATATATATATGGGAAGTCATATTTTGGCTACCGGTAAAGTTTCGAGTTTTTCCGGTATTGTACCGGGAAGCTGCTGGAAGTTTACGTAAACTTCCGGAGGAGTATGGAAGTCCACCAATGATTCTACCATTTCCCAAGGGTTTGCATGGGCTGAGGGGAGATATCGTGGCCTTATTGGGCCAAGCGCACAAGTCCCTCAAGGCCCATGTAGTTTGGAAAGGTGGAAAGTCCACCTTTGTCTATGATTCCACCTCCTCCCCCCTTGGATGCACCCTAGGGCTTGGAAAGGCTGTTCCCCACGCCCCTCCACCTATATATAGAGGGGAGGGGCGAAGCACACACGAAGCCCTTGGCGCCCCTCTCTCTCCCTAGATCGTTTTCTCCTCCGTTCGCGGTTTCGGTAGCGCTAGGCATAGTCCTGCCGGGATAGCACCACCACCGCCACCACCACGCTGTCGTGTTGCCGGATAACTCATCTACTACTCCGCCCTCGCTTGCTGGATCGAGGAGGCAGAGACTTCATCGAGCTGTACGTGTGCTGAACGCGGAGGTGACATCTGTTCGGCGCTCAATCGGGAGTTCATGGGACGGATCGTGATTGGATCGCGAAGAAGTACCACTACATCAATCGCATTCTGTAATGATTCTGCTTAGCGATCTACCACGGTGTGTAGGTACAATCTCTTCTCTCGTAGATGTGCATCTCCTAGAATGATGTTGGTGAGCGTAGGAATTTTTTTTCCCATGCAACGTTCCCCAACAGATCACGAGCGCAGTTCGGCCATGGTGACCCCTCTCCCATGCGACGCTACAACCCTCCATGTCACCAGGCGCAATTCCCCCGGTGGGGGCCAGCAACAACGGCGCTTTTGCAAAGAAAAAGTAAAAGAAGGGCACACAACGTCAAGGTGGTGCTGCCGGGAACTCGTCCTTGGTCACGAATCCCACCAACACCGTCGAAACCGCGGTCGTGGCAGCTGCCCCATCCATTGGTGTGGTTTGCTTCAACTACCGTAAGGAGGGGCACTATCAGGTGGACTCCAAGCTCCCTCTAGCTTCCCACAAGTGCAAGGGCAGACACCATCTGGCGTTGATGTGCCCCGGTGTCTCTACGGAGGGGGAGCTGAGGTTGTTTGGGTATGCCCTGGACGACCTCGACTTATTTAGATGAACATCTTCGAGCCACAGGCTACACCTTCCCTGTTGGCGCTAATCTCCGTCCTCGGCGGCAAGACGACATCTCCATCGATCATTTCTGACGATCTCCGACATCTGTTCTACCTAGACTCGGACTAGAAGGTGACTCCGATTTCTGACCACGAGTTCACGGTGGTCTTCCCAGATCTGGCCAACCTCTGCTACGGTACCCGCAGTGCGGAGCTCACCCTCTCCCTCAACAAGCTCATCGTCAACAACAAGGTTCCTATTGGGGATCCTACGACGGTTGCCACCCTCTCGACGGTGTGGATCCAGATTCGTTGGCTCCCTCTGATCGCCAGGAAGGACAGGGTGATTCGTAACATGTCCAAGATGTTGGGAATGATCATCGAGGTTGACCTTAACCCCCTTGCACGGTAAAAGAATATGTGTGCTAGGGTGAAGCACCCTGACCCCTCGAAGCTTCAAACCACCCTGCTGATGTTCTTCAATGATTCGGGCTATGACCTCCGCATCTCGGTGGAGGAGGTAGTTTGTGCTTCGCCATCTCGGCCGTATGATGCTGGCTCAGGAGAGAATGCTTGACGTGATGGCTCTGGTGGTGGATCGGGCCGCGACAACTCCCCCCGTCGCCGTAGCCGCTCTCCTATCTCGAAGGAAACCGGCGAGGAGTCGTCGGGACTGGGTGAATCGCCCGGACACACGTCTGCCAGACAGCCCGAATGGTCCAAGCACTCTGCGATGATGGAGGGTGTCGGTGAGGTGTTGCGGGAGAAGGAGGATGTGGCCGTCATTGTTGCCATGCTAGAGGAAGCGAGTTCCATTCCACCTGGATATGTGATGTCTCACTATTCCTCCTCTCCAGTCTCGTCGATGGAGGACTGTGGTGGCAGTGAGGCTAGCAGTGTCAGGCTGGATGTGTGCCCACCATCCTCCCTGCGCATGGCCTCCCCCATCCAGGTTGCTCATGCGGCCTCCCTTGCTTGCGCGTACTTGCCACTGCAGACAGCGACATCTTTGGTGCGCGGTCGGCCCCTCGCGGACCCCTCTGTAGCTTGCCCCACGGTCGGGCCCTCTCGGCCTCCTATCTGACCATGTCCATATGGAAGAGCGTGCGGTTGGGTGCGATGGCTGGGTTGGGGGTGCCTCCCCTACGTGGTCGACAAGGCCAAGCACCGGGCGGCGGCATGTAACCTCGATGCAGGTTTGTCTCTCTCCTATACTAATTTTTGCTCTCTTAGTGTTGAGGGGGAGGAATCTTTTCGGCCCTGGCAGGTGTCCCTTATGGATATCTTGCCAAGATTGTGACGGATTCGGCAAACGTTTTCCATGGAGAGAAGGGCCCGGCTTAGAGAAAATAGCGACACTCCGGGCCAATGAGATCTTAGAGGCACGGCTCGCGGTAGCCCGGGAGCGTGCCTCCACCTCAGCGGAGGAGCCTCCTCCCCCCCCCCCTCCCACATGCCTCGGCCTGCAAGTCAGAGGGGTATCCCCATGTTAGCCCCTGAGGATTTAAGGGGGTGGACCAGGTCCCACATGGCACAGCTCCATCGGTCATGGAGACCATCCACTGTTGTGGGGTCCCGTTCGGACTCCCTAGAGGAATAGTGTGTGGGCCCTATTCTGGAACCTGTGTGGGTTCGGCCATGATGGCCGACGCAAGCAGTTGATCAATTACATGAGAGACAAGAATATTGACATCACGACGATCTAGGAGACTATGCGTGGCGACTTCTCACTACGTGAACTGGAAGGCCTCAGTAGGCACCTCTTTGCATGGCACTGGTTGCCATCTAGTGGAGTGGTTGGTCACTTTGGTGGTATCCTTCTAGGCGTGAAGGATACCACCTTTGAGGTAGGGTCCATGGATCGGGGAAGTTCTATGTGAGCATGGAGGTTTGGGAGTGAGCAGCTAACTTCAAGTGGGAGGTGCTTGTCGTCTATGGACCGGTGGACCATCAGCAGTCACCGGCCTTCCTGGAGGAGTTGCATACAAATATTGGTGGCACCTCCCTCCCGGTGGTTGTAGGTGCAGACTTTAAGTTGCTTCGCTCAGCAAGTGACAAGAATAATGCCCAAGTGGACCTCTTGGGTATGCAACGCTTCAACGACTAGGTTGCGGATCTTGGTCTCCGTGAGATAGATAGGGTGGGGCCTAAATATACCTCGACTAGTAGACAGGTGTCCCCCACCCTGAGTGTCCTAGACCGGGTATTCATGTCCCCGGAATGGGAACTCCGTTTTCCTCTAGCGTCACTCTAGGCGATCACTAGGATGGGCTCTGATCACGTACACTTACTACTGTCATCGCAAGATGAGCGGCCTCGTCCTCCCCCTCGCTTCACATTTGGGACCTTCTGGATTCGCCAAACGGGCTTCATTGCTGCAGTCAAGGATCATTGGGTGGCTGCCAAAGTAGAACCACACAGAGCTATGTGTGTGATGGATGATTGGCACCACCTTGCCAAACGCTCTAGACAATTCATGTAGGATTGGGGTGCGAATGTGGGTCGCGACCTACGGGTCCTAAAGAATACCCTGCTGGCTCAAATCCAGACCCTTGATCTTCGGGCTAATGGCTCCGGCCTATCCTCGGACGAATGGGCTCTACGATACAGCCTTGAGCTTGATGGACATTTATTCTAAGGAGGAAGAATATTGGCGTCGAAGGGGGTCCATGAAATGGATTCTCTTTGGTGATGCTAATACAACCTGCTTTCAGGCCATTGCAAATGGCTCGCATAGGTGATGCACCATCCCCCTTTTATGGGATGGGGCGAGGATGACTCAGGACCCAGACGAGCTCCGTAGCCATGTGGATGGCTTCTATAAAGATATGTTCGCCGACCGCCCAAGGGGTGGCATAGCATTGGTGGACTCAATTTGGTATGAGGACCAACACATGTCTATGGTTGAGAAAGATGCCTTGCTCACTCCGTTTGAGGAGATGGAGGTGGAACCCTTCATCAAATATATGAACCCAAACTCGGCTCCGGGCCCCGATGGCTTGCCGGTCTGCTTCTTCCAAGTGTTCTAGCAGACCATTAAGGGGGATATCCTTGCTCTATTCCACAAGTTCTCTAGAGGAACATTAGACATCTCTCGCCTAAACTATGGGATCATCTCTCTTATCCCGAAGGTGCAAGGGGCGATGGACATTAGGCAATTTCGACCGCTCACAGTTATCAACGTGATCTTTCGAATCCTGGCAAAGGGGTACGCCACTAGGGCGGCCCTGGTTGCCCCATGGTTACATCACCCTAACTAGACTGCGTTCATTAAAGGGCGATTTATTCTGGACGGAATCCTAGTCCTCCACGAGGTGCTCCATGAAGTGAAAAGGGAACACCTTAAAGCGGTGTTTTTCAAAATCGACTTCCATCAGGCGTATGATACGGTTCACTGGTCTTTCATTTGAGAAGTTTTGTTGAAGCGTGGCTTCAATCCCCATTGGATTGTGTGTGTCATGCAACTCATGTCGAGTGGACGCACCGCAATCAACATTAATGGGGAGGTGGGCCCTTTCTTCCCTACAACACAAGGGGTGCGTTAGGGAGATCCACTGTCCCCATTCCTCTTCAACCTTGTAGTGGACGCCCTAGAGGCGATCTTGGACCTTGACAAAAGGGCAGGTCATATTAGGGGTGTGGATGTCTGCCCCCACCTCATCCCCGAGGTTGGGCTAACCCATCTCCAATATGTCGACGACACGATCTTGATGATGGAAGGCTTGGATGAGGATATCACTCACCTAAAGTTCTTCCTTCTATGCTCCCAGAAGATATCGGAGTTAAAGATTAACTTCACGAGGAGTGACGTTATGGTGTTTGGATATTCCATTGAAGAATCCCACCATATAGCTAACCGCCTTAATTATCAACTAGGGTCCTTCCCGATGACTTACCTTGGCATACCGATTAGTGACTCTCGGCTTCAGGAGAAGGACCTTCGCCCTACAGTGGCCAAGGTCCAATATAGGGTCGAACCTTGGCAAGGATAATGGTTGTCGAAGGCGGCTAGAGTTGTGTTTATCAACTCCTCCATGACTAGTCTATTAATGTGCGTGATGGGATTCTATAGTTTGCATGAATCCCTTCATCGGGATATTGCGAAGTACCAATCCCGGTTCTTTTGGGGAAAGGTGATAAGCAAAAATACCATATGGTGAAGTGGTTGGATATCTCCAAACCCAAGGACCAAGGTGGCCTCTGTGTTATTTCGTCCAAATGAATGAACATCGACCTTCTGTCCAAGTGGCTTTGGCGGATTGAGATGCGAGATGAGGGATTGTGGCTTGACATTATGCGTGCCAAATATTTATGCGGTCCACCACTCGCATTTGCCCTCAGGGCTGGCGGGTCCCAGTTATGTCAGTCGATTATCCAGCTATTCTCAGTTCTCCGGATTGGCTCGTCTATTAGGATTGGCTCGGGTGCCAACACCCTCTTCTGGCTAGACACGTGGTCTGACACTAGGCCCTTTGAAGAGCGATTCTATACGCTCTTTAGTATTTGTACTCGCGTGAACTTACAGTTGAGGCGGCCGTGACGGATCTTGGGACGGTGACGTTCCAACTTACCTTTGGTCCTGAGGAACAAGTACAGTGAGAGGAGATACTTGAGTGCATTGCCCTACACTCACCCTCTGTGGAGCCGGATGCCACCTATTGGCATCTCGAGCCGAGTGGCTCATTCTCCACCAAGTCCATCTATAAATCCCTATTGGCTACACCGAGGCCATGGGAGTTGAACCTCCTTTGGGAGATTAAGTTGTCACTTAAAATTCGGATCTTCCTTTGGCAATGGGTACGTGGTCGTCTACCCTCGGACACCGAAGTGCTTAAATGCAACAGCCGTAGTGATGGGTTGTGTCCCCTTTGCGAAGTACTCGAGGACACCAACCACATATTCTTTAGGTGTCCGGCCACGGTCAGGTGCCTCTCGGATGTTGTGGGCAGTAATTGGTCCCATTATAACCTCCAGACTTATTTAGCGAGGTTCGTCACTCCCCTCCCCTTGTGAGATCCACACTTCTCTGTGGGTGGCTATCAGGGCTCTAGCATGGACGTTATGGAATGTGTGAAACAAACTTATGATTGAGCATGTGATTCCACTATGCTCGATTGACGTCATATACAAATTGTATGGTTTCTTATAGCTATGGTGGGTTCATCCACAACACCAGCACATGCCTCCGCTCCCTCACATCCTCCACCGCTCCCCCACCGCCCCCGGAGCCGGATTAGCTTGTTGAGTTTACTCCTTAGGGCTTGTTCGGTTAATCCCCACCACAAGGGGATTGGAGTGGATTGAGGAGGATTAACTCCTCAATCCACTCCAATCCCCTTCAAATCCGTTGCAACCGAACAAGGCCTTAAGCTGGTCACAATGGAGAGTAACATAAGGTAGGAACCTACACGCTTTCCTAGACTATGTTCCTACCTTCACAATGGGAAGTAACATGTATGTAGTGTCATGCAACAATGCATTTATTAGGCTATAGACTCATTGTTTCTTGGAGTGTGTGATGTTCCGGTAACTTAGCTAGTTACCACAAGCACCTCTCTCTTCACTAAATACGTGCCACATAAGCAAAGTTGTATTGGAGTGTGTGATGTTACTGCTAAGTTCCTCCCCATTGTGACCAGCCTTAGGGATGTGTTGTGCCCCCGGCTAGACTTATTACGCTTTCTTGAGATCTTGACTCTTTCATTTCGCTCGTGACAAATCTTGTAAGACCGTTAGTTGTTTGGTGCTGTTGCTTTATAATATAAGGTGAGGACTGAGGGAAAACTCTTTTTCGTCTCTTCTGAAATCTCATGCATCTCCTCTTAGTGGCTCTAAAGCTGTATCTGACACGGTGTCTTGTCAGTTAACCTTCTACTACTACCCTTCTTTCTGGATTTATTAAAAACAAAACAGGTGAGTATAAGAGCCGCCCAACAGATCGCTTATGGCTAAGCTGAGGGAAGCAAGGAGAATGTTAATGTGACAGACTGACTAAGCAACAGCCAGCAAGAAAGAATGCCGGATCAATAACAGAGATGTTTCGTGTTTAGCACCACCCTTTTTTACAGAAAACATGGAAAACATACATACAGGTGCGTCGAGAGCAAACCTGCAGTGCCACAATATTACAAGCAGACAATAATTCACAGAGATCCGAATAATTCACAAATTGTTAAATGTCAGTCTTCAGTGCGACGATGTCGTTCCCTCCCCTTCCATCGGAGATTCCACGCGTAGGCTGTTCTCGCGATGGTAGAGAGATTTTGCGCCCTGGTTTTACAAGCAAAAGTTATGAATACCAAGTAACCCGTTGTGTTATCTTCTACTTTCTCCGTTACGAAATATAAGTCCTTTTAGAGATTTCAATATGAATCTACACTCTACAATCCGTCTATACACATCCGTATGTAGTCCTTATTGAAATCCTTAAAAAGACTAAAATTTAAGAACGGAGGGAGTATTTTTAAGTATGAATCTCGCTGGAGACGAGCTACCGTGCATAGAAGAAGAATAAGTGTGCAGGGAGGGGGGAAATCTAAACGTAGAAGGTGATACTTCAATAAGGTTCGGAACTTGAACCAAATTATTGAACTGTGTTCAAAATTTTATTGCAACTCGTATCATTGTTGTCTGGGAAGAGGAAAGGGTGTTGGTCGTTTTCTCATATTTGACCTACTGGAAACGGTCAAAATCATGGTTATGCAAAATTGGTACTCTGATGATTCCCTAAACCTACCAAACAATACTTCGATAGGAAGTAAAGCAAATCATGACTATCCCACGAAGCATACTTCCATGGATTGCTTGAGAATGGTTATTACAAAAGCACAAAACCAAATCCATTTCCAACAAATTTATGTACTACACAATGTTTTCCACTCTAAATTTCAAATTTCATGAATCAGATGTAAATCTTGATAGAACCCACTATAGTACATGTACAAAATTAACCAAGGGTCAACACATTGAAGCAATTCACGTGGTTTGTCTGCTACGATGCACAACTAGCCTAAAAATAGGTATATCGATGTAATTTGATAATAAAATACTAGCAACTGAAAGTTTGTAAACCTTATGTCTTCCTCATTACCTGTTCAGCATGTTAGATGAAGCAAACCAATTCGCTAATAAAATCTTACTAACTAATTCAGCATGCTAATAAGTTTGTAGACCTTCTATATATCCTTACTAACAAATTCAACACACTGTAGACTAAAATACACTTACTTGGAATATCGTTCCAAGTTTTTTCAACGCTTTTCCTCGCAACTTCAGAACATCTTTTGAGACAGTGCTATCTTTAAGAACCTGAACACCAAAGAGATCAATAAAGCATGAGGAAAATAATCCATACAACTCATTCTAGATAAGAGACGCGTAAAATTGCAAGCTGTAAGATAAGAATTGTGAGAAAAGTATTCAAGAAGCCAGACTTACTGCTTGGCATACTCGGGAAAGAGTTGACTCGATATCAACCACATTAATTTTCCATAGAGAATTAAGCATGGCTTCCTTTTTCTCCTCAAAACTCTTCATAAGCTGTTCTTCCTTATTGGCACCCTCCTCCACCTTTTTCATTCCATCTTGTAGCTGCATCAGAGCAATAGCACCTGTAACGAGCAATAGTTGTATCAGAGCAACATACTGATACATTCAACAAATAACTATACAATGGCTTAGAAATTACCTGAAGCAGCATGAACTTGCGATTTAATGGTGTGACCCTTGTCTCTTACCCACTCAGCTATGAATGGTACACCCATATACAATTTACTCTTTCCAAGTTCTCTAGACGCTTGCCGTACATAAATATATCCAACAGTGTGAAGCATAGCCTCACCAAAAGCTGAAAAATGGTTGGAAGCAAGTCAACGACTTGAGAAGGCTAACTAAAAAATGGTTCTATCAAGTAACAAAGATTCCTCGTCAAATAAAGGTTTTTGTGGCCCTTGACTATGGGCAAACATTTTACTTAAGATGACAAAAGTGGAACTGATTTCTTGAGGGGGAAAATGTAATGAAGCATCTACAGGAAATAAAATGGGCCACATGAAAAGGCACCTAGTGCAAATTCACAAGATATACCTGCTTCAGATAAACGCTTAGCTTCTGCATTCGCCCAGTGCACAAAATCATCCTTTCTACCATCCACATATGGCTGAAGTCGATCCTTTAGGCTCTGAGTAAGCTTTTGCTCTCTTTCTGTTTGCAACCCCTGCATCACAGGAAAGTTATCTAGGCTTAATTTCTGCAGCATGGCACAGCCTAAGTCGAATGATAATGTCAGGACAATCAATTAAAAAGAATAACGTACTTTTATTTTCTCTTGAACCTTTGCTCTGGCGTCTTGACTGCTTAAACCTTCATCAACCTCCACTGAAGCTATGGATGCCAGAGCAAGCTGACCAACATAGTCTTCAAAATAGTCGCTTCCAAAAAGCATCCCAAAGACAGCAGCGGGATCGACCATGTTTTCCCTGAATGCCACGTTAATTAAACGAGTAAGAAAAGAATCCACAGCACATTAGCACGATGAAGCAAATTGGCAAGTTATTTTCACATAAAGCTATAAGTAGAATTTAGATAGTAGGTACTTGTGTCTGTTTTTTGAAGTGTGTTTCTTGTTCTGATATAGCTACTTAGTCGTTATATATTGTCTATCTATCCATAAATTCAAGAGGTCGTCTTAACTGAACTCCCTTTTTGTCACGGTGACATGCTCCCGTTTTCTCACCATATACAAACAACTAGAGAACCCAGTTCTATGCTCACAGTCAGCTAGTTCAATCCAAACAATCCTTTTAGGGGCAGCTGTGTTTTCCCCTTTTAAGAAAAATACCAATTACTTACAAAAAGTTCAGAACTCAAAGAAATTCATGACTTACTGGGAAAGGCCCTCCTTTCCATGCTTATCATAAGCCTCCTTCTTGGCTGGATCGCTTAGGACTTGGTAGGCCTCTCCAAGATCCTGTTAAGAGCAAGCTTCTCGATGATTATACAAGTGGACATTATCATTTAAAGAGGCATTTGACGCCATAGAGACACTTACAGGTAATAGATTTAACATGTAAATCGATGAGTACGCAAGCACTACTCAGCAAGGAACACCCTATTATGAAACAAGGCGTGCATGGAGTGAAACGTGCATTCCAAATATGCTCTCTCTGAACATCTGTTAATTGGTAACAGATCAAACTATACCTCATGACTTTGGCTAAACTAACTTCCTTCCAAAAGAATAAAAATCTAAACTAACTTTGGCCAACCCAAATTCTAGCTCCAATCTACACTCAAACCATGGGATTAACTACATACATGGCATCTGAAATACTAGCATATTCACATGACCACGCAATTTCGCTTGTTCCACAATAAACTGACAGAACATGGCAGGGGTGAAGACCGAAGAGAAGGCGCCTAAAACGCACCTGGAATTTCCGCGCCGCGTCGGGGTTGCCGGGATTCTTGTCCGGGTGCACCAGCCTGGCCTGGAAGGCATACAAACGCGCCGATTCAGATGCAGCAGAGGGAGATGGGCCTAGTATTGATGATATAAGACGATGGGAACTCACCTGGACGTAGTATGCCTTCTTGATGTCGGAGGGGGAGGCGTCGACGCTGACCCCCAGGGTTTCGTAGTAGGCGGTCTCCTTCACCATGGCCGCCGCAACCGGATCTCGCCCGCCCGCGGCTACCAACAGAACAGCGAATGCTATGACAAAATCGAGAGCGGTTAGCAGCGGAGGAAAGAAACCCGAGCCCGAGAGTAAGAGAGATGCGCACCACGGCCGGCCGGACGGTCGGTTCTAGAAGCTTCTCGAAGGTTCCCGGGGAAGAAGACGAGGAGGAAGAAGAGATTTGGGGGGTGTTTCTCGACACCGTGGATCCGCGAATATCTCTGCTGGGACGGAGAGTCGGGTGGTGGTGAATTGGTGATGCGGTGGGGTCAACGTGGGCAGAGGGCCCACCCGTCAGCGACACCACGTCACGGCAGCGAGGCGCCCAGGTGTGGTGCGCTGGCAGGCAGGCTGGCGTGTCCGCGGCGGACGATGAGAGAGATGCTGATGGTCTGGGCAATGGACAGATGGTTCGCTTCGGCGACAGCAATGCATGCGTCTTGGATTTTATAGTAGAGCTGTAGGAGTACGTACGGCAGATCTCACGCGGGATGACGACGACGCGTGCGAGATGGCATCGGTGGCAACATGGCTAAGAAATCTCCGTTGCTTAACCGCGTGCTTGCGTGACGGATTTAGACCTGTCAATCTCCTCTGTTGTGCGCAGATGGCTGCGTCGTTTTGGACAGATTTTGCACGGTGTCCCTAGTGGAATACCGGCCCAACATAGATTTAAATCCTGATGCTCATATTATTTTTAGATTTACTAATAAAAATGCCCGTGCGTTGCACCGCGTACGAAATAAATAAATATAACAAGTAAACATGAATATGCTCTTACTTAATGTCCCAAGTTGCATAGTATCTGCACTGTTAGTGAACTGGCGCATGGCAAGTTGAAATAGATTCTGTTGCAGAAATAGAAGTACAATTGTGATCAAAAGTACTCGGATAAAATTTCTAAACAAAATGGATGACCGATTTCAGTTTAAATGGCTCACAAAACAGCGCAATAAGATCTCATTGTTGCATGGCTAAGGCTCAAACCCAAGAATAGCCATGCACTCTGGTTGAAGAATAACCATGCAAATCCTCAACAAATTCATTCAGAAATTGGCTTCTTGTAGTTCATTCAGAATTTAGAAACACCGGGAGTCCAATCGCGGACGTTGGTAAGGTTCATAGCTTCTGATAGAATTCACTTAGCTAGAAAATTAGTAAAAAACTAACAAAATGAAAAGCACACTAATCGATGAACGGATGATCATGGCTGGTTGTCAATTAGTACTTAGTGTTGGAAAACAATGATACAAGTAACCAAGGAAAAATAGACTTGCTACTTAAATTGGTTCCTGATTGAAAGAATAAATCCTTTAGTTCTCAGATATAAAGATGGTACAACGAGAGAGTGCAAACAGTGACATATGTTCTTCTGAACAAACAGATTCACTATGTTCTTCAGAGCTCGAACATGACATATAGCAATTGAATTAGATAGCCACATGAGCCTTATCTAGCAAAAAAGCCTGAATTAGATAGCCACATGAGCCTTATCTAGCAAAATAGCTCGTGCGTTGCAACAGGTTCGCTACGGAGCAAACACTTGGTCCTTCCTTCTGTGAGTCGGTGACAGATAGCATCAAGTCAAATGAGATCTTCATTTGCACCTCTCGTCGCACACAAACACTGACCATACATGACCAGTAGACAACACAAACATAGAAGCTTTCGCACAAATGGAGTGGGCTAATTTTACATACTTCACACAGATTGGTAATACTTACCGCATAACCTTCATCAGAACTTCACTTATTTAATTTTCGCAAACAACATCAAGCAATTGTATATACTGACGAAAGAAACAACATTTATGGTAACGAAGACTATTCAGTCAGTCTCGGAGAACAATTTATATGTACACCAATATAAGAACAACATGACAGGACTCCTTTAGAAGCATAAGATAGTCCAACATGTGCAAAAACAGTTACAATATCTTCCTAATTCATCCATGAATTTTGCAAACTAACCATCTTAGTCTGCTGTCAAGCATAGCACACCAAAAGCAAGTGAAGATGGCTGTAGTTGCATACCTAGAGTAAAAACCATAAAGCCTACGTTTTAACAACCCCCAAGTCCAAGCCGTTGTGACATATAATGTAGTTGGCTAGTTTCTTTAACCTAATACAATTAACTCTTCAGCTTGAGCGTGTGTCTTAGAAATGCATCAGCATCAGTTTACAATCTGACCAAGTTTCGAATAAGAACCGAAGTTTACCAGACACAAAACTTATAAATTACTGCATGTTTCTTCATGTTGTGAGCCATATAATATGTTCCAGTTAGTCCTATCCTCTCAAGAAACATAAGGACCGAGTTATTATGTGAAAGTAGATACTTAAAAGCATGAAGCATGTGAACACCTATCTGCAGCAAGGTGTGTCCTAAAGTATAGGACAAAGCATTAGCTACTAATACATGTAGAAACTCCCCAAGCAGAAGAAAATCAAAGAGACTAATAAAAACACGTTCTTCCTTGTCAATTTTTACCTAGTGGCTCTGAAGAATTATTGCTACCAACCCTGAAGCAATATTACATCTGCATCGATAGAAAATGAAGATTAAGTTGTACGCAAAGGAAGAAATTGATTGGCGATAAGCTCAAGAGTGGATTTTTGTAAATGAAATAGCAATTAAAATGGTCTTCATTTTAGCAATATCTTCTTTAATTCTTTTGCTTGGTCTGTCATAGCAGCAGTGCGTTGTGAGAGGCCCATCACGTTTTATTATCTCTGAGCATACCGAAAAATCTGGACATGAAGTTTGACCTCTCCAAACTATGATTGAATAGCGTGACTCATCTCTACTTTCGCGGTATACTGGAAGTCCAATCCTATCTGCATTCTAGCTTGAGCGTGGATGTGACATTGTAGAAACATGATCGGTTTGCCACATGGATAACAGGAAATGTATTAGAAGAATAACATACTCTATATTTTCTGATTGTAGATTATTTTTCAAAGGAAGTTTCTTGGCAGCCAACAAATATTTGATGAACAATCTTAGGTTACTGCGAAAAAGAAACTGAGGATCCCCATATCCAAATTAGATATCCCCATTTGGCCAGATTTGTACCTAAAGAAGCAACATCAATTAAAATAGAGGAAGCATTCGGTGACTGGCTAATTACCTGCAGTAGCAGAGGCAAGTGTGCTAGTAGGGGGCGGGCCTTGGTGATTAGACATGGCAGGTTGGCCAGGGCTATGTTGAGTCTAAGCGAATAGCATATGCATCCATAGCATAGCTCGGCGATGCCTTCAGCCGCGACAAAGGTCTTAGCTGCAGCGGCGGACTCGACCGTATCTTCGGGTGCCTCGGAAGGCGAGGAGTATTGCAACAGCCTTGTGGGAAAAGGGTCACAACATCCGCGCTAATCCGAACAGCCAAATTCCCTCCCTCTCAGCTCCAGTGATGATTGCACTAAGCAAACCTTCTGTATCTTTTATGAGAAGTAGCTCCTGACCAACAGTACCTGAAGAAGAACACCATTGATGCAAGTCATCAAAAATTACGACTAACAAAACAAAGCATCAAAACCATTCTGTTGTAAATCATCGGGTGGGAGGCGTGCGGCACTCCATGTTCGAATTCATACCTGAACGTGGTGAGATAAAATGGTTTTGTTTTCGTGATTAGATCATTTTGTCGACAGACTCATAAGTCATGATACAAGCTCAGTGTCATGTTATACAAATTTCCAAAATTCCGAATAGCTTCCCTGATCAAATCTGGACCGAAAGAAAGAGAGGATGCACACAGCTCATTTTGCAAAACATGATCGATAGACGTACGGTGATAGTCATCCACCCTCCCAAAGTAAGTAGGGAGTTAGCATAAATAGCTAGTCATTGATATAATTAAGCTAATCTAGTCACCATAAGTAAGAACAATATTCTTTCGTGATAACAACACAAGCTCAATTGCACCTGAAACAAAGCGGACACATCAGAGGCCAGATCAAACAATTTCATGGTGACGGTATTTAGAGCGAGTGTTTTTCCAGTATAATACATGAGTCATTTGGAGCGAAATTTTGGGACGCCTGCACAATGTACTATTTTCTAATGTATTGTATTAATATCATGGATCTGCCTATAATGGTGCTTCTGTCGATTAATTCACTGGGTAGATGTACAGCACAACAACCTCAGCGCATAATTAAAATGCTAGTAAGGCGGTCTACCCAGTGAGATTAATACACTATCTACCTAAGACAGGGGAATGAGGAATGAACTACACCATGGAGGGGTTTCCCTCTAAATTAATCTTGCAACACAAACAAATGAAAGGTGCTTTATCTTAAGCAGAACCCACAAAATTTATCAGGGTTGAGCACAACTTTAATTTGGCTGAAACTTTTGTCAAATTTTATGTACCAGTTACTGCTAGAATACAGCAGCAGATCCCTGATGAACAGCTGAAAGAAAACTACACCCAAATCCACCATTGGCGTTTCACCCCACCACCAGCCCCAGCCCCATCCCCATCCCAACATCAACTCAGGCAATACAGTCGCTAATCGCTGGTAACACAAACGAATCTAGAACCAAATCGACCAAAACGGAGTTCACTTCTTTGAAACCCCCACCCCAATCCAACATTCAAGGATTAACACGCCGCAATACAGGCGAGACCGCACAAATAGGATCAACGGACAACTAGGGCTCTGTCGACGGGCACTACCTGGAGGGAGTTGGCCTTGACGTAGTCCCAGACGATCTTGAGGACGCTGGAGCGGGATATGTCGGGGGCGGCGCCGAACTTGCTCAGGGCGTCGGAGACCGGCACCGGCCGCATGATCCCACGGAGGTTGTTCGGATCCACCGGGCCCTTCTTCTTGACCGCCTTGGGTTTCGCGGCGGCCGTTCTGGACTTCTTGCCCCCTTCGCCGCCGCCGCTGCGGGCTTCTTGCTCCCCGTGGCAGCCGCCGCCGCCGAGGACATGAAGGACCGGCACCCACCGTGTACGCCGCCGTCAACATCGTCGTGGGATGGGTGGGTGGGTGGGTCGCTCCGCTTCGGCGGGGAGTGGGGGAAGCGTTTTCTCAGATCCACTTATGAAGCGACTGCGGGTTGAATGTCATAAACAGCAAGGGCTTTTTTGTAAAATCACCGCGACGGGTTTTCCGACAGAAGCGGATAGCCTGTTTATTATTGGGTAAAGATTTTAGAATTTTCACGAGTGTGTATTAAGTGGAAGTTCACGTTTTCATTGACAACAAGACATCTATAGTGATTTCATAAATCTCAAGATAATATGTCGGCTCATCTCTCGAAGATGCTCATAGGGAGAAGATGTGTGTGTACATTTAAAAGGGATGAATGTATATGCCTATATATATATAAGCGTTTGCGTTTGTATTGTGTTAAAAAAAGCTCTTTATATTTTAGAATGAAGGTTGTAGATGGCAGGGTGCCATAATTCCTGCGTCGGGAGAACCAACCCACTGTTCTCCGGCGCATGTTTGTAGACGTTGTACGTGTAGTTAATCTGACGATCACAAGCGCGGTATGTGTCTGCGGGCTGGTCCGGACCAATCCACATACATTGATACGGGAGGCCGTCATCTAACCATGTTCATAAACGTCTTTTTTTGTTTCATTCTAAGTCCAGAACACTCAAGATGAAAGCATATCAAACCTTCAATGAGCGAAAATATTGAAATGCCATGGTAGTTCTAATTAAAATACTACAATCCAACTAAAGTTTTGAAATAAAATCATACAAACTTGAGTTCAACTCACATATATGTTTCGGTTGTCTTCTTTAACTACCCACGGATGCTCAATCAATTCTTCCTTGAGTTGCTCAATGACGAATTTGTTTATACATTTGAACAAACTCATCAAATGTGGTCGGATTCTGTGTGGAGGTTTGATATCACCAACCATTCTTAATTTTCAGACCCCCGGTAGCATCTTCACCCTCACCCTTCATCACCATGTTGTGCATGATCACACAACATGTCATCACCTCTCATAAGGTTTATAGATATCATTGTTTTGCAGGTCCACGAGCAACTGAAAAACGAGATTGGGGAACTCCAAATGCCCTCTGCACATCCTTTCTAGCTCCTTCTTGCCTTTGGGGTGTGGGCTCTTTTCTGACCAACTGGCTCAGAGATGGTTTTGACAAAGGTAAACATGGAGGATAGATACCCTCAAACAGATAGGAGCTAGTGTTGTACTAATGCACATTGATAGTATAGTTGTAAGGATGAGCTTGCCCTTCAGTCAACCTATTAAACAATGAAGACTCGTGCATTACATTGATATCTTTGTGAGACATGGGCATGCCAAAGAAAGCGTGTCAAATTCAGAGGTCATATGATGCAACTGCTTCAAGAATGATGGTGTACTTCTTACATGGCCCTTTTTAGAGATTTTGGACAGTTCTTCCATCCCTAATGCATGGAGTCAAGAGATCCGAGGAAACCTGGGCACCCTCTTGCTTATGACATTGCCAAGAGTCTCTCGGTGTATGCGACATTTGGTTCTCTCAAATACATTGGTCCAAACAGCTCAACCGCCATAGTAGGGAACCTGATCATGGCATCTCCGCATGTTCTCTCAAATATCCGTAGGTACTCGTCCCACGAATCTATGGCGGTGCCATATGCAAGCATCTGCAATACAGTTGTGTACTTCTGGTAACCAGAGAATATAATCCTCCCTACATCATCCTTCTTCAAGATGAAGTAGTCATCATAGGACCAGACGCCATCATAGAGGTGATCAAAGATGGTTTTTCGCATTTGAAAGTACGAGCAAAAATTGTCTGCAAATAGGGCATCGGGGAAGAGAGTAGTCATCCGTCAGCATCAAATGCCCGTGTGCCATGTTTTGTTTCAGCACTCGATGACCCTTGATCGATCCCTTGAAAATGAGAATATGCTCTTCTACACGTTCCACGTCTGCAAGGACCGGCTGCATAATGGTCGTTACATTGGCATAATCCTTCTCGCGGGCAAAGTTGTCAAAATCGCGATTCTGAATCGGATCGGAGCTCCATTGGTAGGATCGTGAGTCGTAGAATCATAACCACTAGGATCGTAGAAACTTATATTCTATGAGCAAAATCGTAGAATCGGGGGGGATAGATTTTAAGACTTGAGTCGCGATTCTGACAACTTTGCTCGCGGGCGACTTTAACGTACTTCTCGTATATGTACTCCATATCTGAATCATTGCTTCAAAGAAGGGACACAAATTTAGCACGGGTATTTCACCAAACTCTTGTCGGGCGCGGTGACCTTCAAAGGGGCGGATGGTATGGTACTGATACGTCTCCATCGTATCGATAATTTATAAAGTATTCATGCCATATTCACCTATGTTTACAATTTTTTTATATGCCTTTGATGCATTTTTTGTGATTTATTTAGAACTAACCCACACTAACGTTGTTTTCAGCAGAATTACCATGGTGTTGTTGTTTTTTTGCAGAAAATGAAAGTTCTCGGAATCGAGTGAAACTTTTTGACGATTTTTTCTGGAATATACGAGCAATATTGGAGCAAAGAACCGCCAGAGGGGAGCCACCTATGGTCCACAAGGCAACGGGGCACGACCACCCGTGGTCGCGCCCTGATGCCTTGCAGGGCCCACATGGTTCCGTTTAGCATGATTCCAACGCAAAAAAATTCTATATATATAGAAACCCTCAGAAATAAACAAAGAACTTTCGCTTTGCCGTCATAACTCTCTGTATCAACGAAAAACCCATCTCGAGCCTTTCCAGTACCCTGCAGGAGGGGGTAAATCATCTCCGATGGCCATATTTATCGTCCGACTAAGGCCGTGATGAGGAGGGAGTAGTTCACCCTTGAGGCTGAGGGTATCTACCGGTAGGTATGTGTTTGATCTCTCTCTCTCTCTCTCGTGTTCTTGAGATGGCAAAAGCTCGATGTATCATGAGCTTTGTTAATATAGTTGGATCATATGGTGTCCCTTGTGATGAATTGAATCTTTCTTTTTGAGATCTCGTTATGTTGGATTGAATATTGGTGATAACCCTTGATGTATGTCTTGCATGCGGATACCCGTAGTGACATTGGTGTATTCTATTAATTCACTTGATATATGTTATGGCATTAACTTGCGCATTCCGGTGACCTTGGGAATCTATTCGTAGGGGTTGATTGCACGTTTTCATACTACGTTCTCCGATAGAAATCTTGGGGTACTCTTTGAAGTTCTTTGTGTTCGATTGAATGTGATGAATTTGAATTTATTTGATGCATGTCAAATAATTAACCCATGGATACTTGAGGTGACATTGGAGTATTTAGGTGACATTAGGGTTGATTGATATGTATCATAGGTGTTATTCTATTACGAACTCTAGGGTTGTTTGTGACACTTATAGGAATAGCTCAAAAGAGATTGATTGGAAAGAATAACTTTGAGGTGGTTTGCTGCCTACAACAACTTCTTATTATGTTCTTCAATAATTGGAACTTCGGAGAGATTCTTTGTTGCACGTTGAGGGATGATCATATGATTCTATGTTAGCATTTTTGAGAGATTGCACTAGTAAAAGTATGAACCCTAGGCCTTATTTCCAAGCATTCACATAACGTTTTGCTTGCGGTTTACTACTTGTTACCTTGATGTTTTCATATTTTCATAGTATAAAAACCTATAACTACTATCCATACTACACTTGTATCACCATCTCTTCACCGAACTAGTGCTCCTATACAATTTCCCATTGTATTGGGTGTGTTGGAGACACAAAAGATTTCTTGTATTTGATTGCAAGATTGTTTGACAGAGACCATCTTCATACTACACCTCTCACGGATTGATAAACCTTAGCTCATACACTTGAGAAAAATTTGTTGTTGTCCAACAAAACTCTGCACTTGGAGGTCCAACAATGTCTACAAGAATAAAGTTGTGTAGTATACATCAAGCTCTTTTCTGGCGTTGTTGGCGTGGAGGTGAGTGCTTGAAGGTATATCTTTAGATCTTGCAATTAAATCTTTTAGTTTCCTGTTTTTCACAAGTTTGGTTTTATAAAAGAAAATTACAAAAAATGGAATTTAGGCTGCCTCATTTGCTTCGTCTTTATAATGTCTTTCGTGAAAATGATGGTTCAGAAAATTGTGCTCAATTGTTAGAGAAAGAATTTATAAAAATGCTTAATGTGAATTCCTTGAATGATGAGCATGATAGTAATATTGTTAGTATGAATTCTCTGAATATCCATGATGCTAATGATATGCAAAGCCACAAGCTTGGGGATGCTATGTTTGATGATGATGATATTTTTAGTCCCTCAAGTTTTGATGAGCAAATTTATTATGATGAAAGCATGCCTCCTATTTATGATGATTATATTGATTAAAGTGGGTTTGGAAGAGTGTCAATTCTTGGTACTAACGATCCCACTATTTTGGAGGGCGTTGAATCTTCTCATAATGATAAAAATGGATTTGGAGAGGTCATGACTTTATTTAGTGGTGAGTCCACTATTTTGGAAGAGGTTTCAATTGACTAAGACAACAAAGTTGCTATCTATGATGATTATTGTGATGACATGTATGCTATAAAGAGTAATAATAACCATGAAACTTCTCATCATGATTTTAATTTTAATTTGGATTATATCAACCAATTATCACATGATAGTTATTTTCTTGAGTTTGCTCCCACTCTATGAATGAGAAGAATTTTTCTTGTGTGGGTAATAATAAAAATTCTATGCTTGTGCATCATGAAAAGAATATTTCATGTGATAGTTATATCGTGTAATTCCATCATGATTCTACCGAGAGTTATTATGAGAGAGAAACATATGCTTCTAGGTATTGCAATAATATCAAGTTTCATCTCTATGTGTTGAAAATCTTGAAGATATGCTTGTTTTGCCTTCCTATGCTAGTTGATTCTTGCTACCATAAATTCTTTGCTTGAAAAATCTTTATACATAGGAAGTGGGTTAGACTTAAATGTGCTTGTCATGTGATTCGTGATGCTCTTTTTGCATGTCTCAATTACTATTCTTATGTGAGCATCATTGAAATCATCATGCCTAGCTAAAAGACATTAAAGAAAAGCGTTTGTTGGGAGACAACCCAATATTTATCATTCTTACTTTTGTGTTTTAACATGATTAAGCTACTGCATTAATCATTTTAGTGTCATTTATTTCAATAAAGTTCCAAGTAAAGCCTTTGGGATAGTATGGATACTTGCTAGTTTGATTTTGTGCAAAAACAAAAACTTTTACATCCAGTGTGGAATTTCTCTGAATTTAATGAAACATCAAAAATTTCTGAAAATTTTACACAATTTAGTATGCAAATTCTCTGTGTTTTCCTAATTTTTCAGAATGTTTGTAGTCAGGAAGTATAGTGTTCATTGAGATCTTCACAGACTGTTCTGTTTTTGAGATTATGTTTAGCATACACAGTTTGCTTGTTTTAAGTGTTTCTATAGCTTATATTTAGTGATATAAATTATGAGAATGTTATAATACAGTAGGTATTATGTGAGAACAATTGTGAATCTTGTCTTGACAATACCTAAGAGAATCATCCAACCGATCCGACGAGCCGGCTAGAGCGGCGAGCCGACGTGAGCGAGAGAGGTCGGTCTGGAGCCATGTCGAGGCTAGGGCGAGCCCGAGGAGGCCAGTGGACGCGTGCGGCCGCACCCCGCGTGCACATGAGCCGTGCTCGGTAGTCAAGCTAGCACTCACGCAACCGAATGGATTGGCTTTGCCTGCTAGCTAGCTAGCTAGCTAGGCGCGAGTGCGTGCACGTACAGGGACGGAGGTGGCCAGCCCGTCCGCGCGAGGAGGTGTTGCCGAGGGGAGATCAGAGCGGGACGAGACCGATGGCGAGCACATAGGTAGGTGGCGTGTTGCAGCGAACTGGAGGTTGACAAAGTTGATGGCGAGGATGCGTCGTCCTGCGCGGCCGACCCGGGGGCGTGTTGGTGTCGAGCCCTCGAGCGCCGCCGGAGAGACGACGACAGCACCGTGGTGGTGATGACGAAGAGGGCCCCGTTCGGACCGCGGTTCCACCAGCAGCTGGCCCCATGATGGGCGCCAGCAGATGCCATGAGATGGCTTAAAGAGGTGAGAGCAAAGTTGTCGTGGAGATCGGGGACGGGATAGGGTAATAGCACGCGGTGGTTTATCCAGGTTCGGGGCTCTCCGGAGAGATTATACCCCTACTCTTGTTCCGGTGTATAAGTCATTAGCGTAGTTCTAGGTCACCGATTTAAGAAATTAAATATGTGTTATATGTCATGAAAAATATATCACTAGATTTCTACACGGATGTAGTTTTTTTTTATTATATACTATATATATTTAGATAGTTAAATTATCAATCTAGAACTACGCGAATAACTTATACACCAGGACGAAGGTAGTATAGATCATTGTTGTTGTGTGTGACCTTTCAGTAATCGATCCCCGTCCGTCCGGACGTTTTAGGCGAGGGCCCAGATGTAGATACTCTTATTCGTGGAGGCCTTGTGAAATTGCCCGAACTTATTAAATTTCGTGGAGGAATAAAGGACTTATTTTATTTTAATTTTATTTAGAGTTCAAAAATAAGGTCCTGTTTGTTTCATAAGTCTTAGGACTTTTTTAAGTCCCAACTTATAAGTCATAAGTTACTACCTGTTTGTTTACAGGGACTTATAAGTCCCGAGTCCCTGCCTGTTTGTTTACAGGGACTTATAAGTTCACGTTGCACCTAATAATACACTTGTTCACGTAACCCTTGTTCATACAAATGAATTGCAGAATAATGACAATCGAAATAACAATTGTTCATAACACTTGTTCATACAAACGAATAAACACTTGTCCATAAGAACCAAAATAAGAGAGAGTACATAACAACCGAGATATCAAAAATTACATAAGCGAAGAACCTTGGGGCACGGGCCTACCACGACCAGGTCCGACCGAAGGAAGGCCATGACCGGCCGACTGGTCGAAGAGGAGTTGTTGGTACGAGCCGAACTCCGGGAAGTCGTCGACGTTGCTGTTGAGATCCAAGAAACGTCCGAAACCCATTCCCCTCCCGAGATTTCCACCGGCGGATGAGAACTAGGAGAAAAAAGGCATCTGCTCCTCCTCATCATCAGCCATGGTACGGTGACCTGGGACGCGGGGATCGTCATCAGCCATGGCGCGGTAACCTGCAGTCAACATGGATCGTCATCAGCCAAAATGTCAACAGAAAACTGGATGAATCAACAGTAACATTCCATATTTTTCAGTTATTATTATACAGGAAACTAGATGAATCATCTTTTAATTATATTAGCAAGAATCACCAGGAAACTGGATTAATTGCATCGCACATGACCGGCTTAATTGCATCGCACAGACTGGGTGAATCATCAACGAATCATCAGTGAAATTGCATCGCACAGGCCGACGGGACGGGACGGTGGGGGGACGGGGCGGCGGGACTAACCGAGGCAGAAACGGGCGACGGGACGGGGCAGCGGGGGGCGAGCCGAGGCCAACGGGACGGGACGGCGGGGGGACGGGGCGACGGGGCGACGATGGGGCGGGTCGGCGACGGGGCGACGATGGGGCGGGTCGGCGACGGGGCGGGCGGCGACGGGGCGGCTACTCCAGCGATGCGGGGCGGTGGGGCGGCGGCGGGGCGGGCGGCGACGGGGCGGCTAGCGATGCAGGGCGGTGGGGCGGCGACGATTGGGGCTGGGAGCGACACGGGGTAGGGCGGTGGGGCGGCGGGCACTGATCGATGCGGGAAACGACGCGGGCCAACGAGCATAAGTCCCAATAAGGTCCTCTCTGAGAGTCTTATTTGATAAGTCACAAATCACCACAATAAGTCCCAATAAACCCCTTGTGTTTGGTTTAGGTAGGACTTATAAGGACTTTTTAAAGTCCCTAAATCAATAAGCCCGTGAAAACAAACACCCTCTAAGAGTAGACACCGACGGAGAGCAGCATGGATGAGACGCAGCTTCAAGTCCTTGGGATGGCTCGAACACGGAGGGGATGCTTCATGAGGGTGGTGAAATCCAGCACCTCGGTCATGTCCACCTCCTCCCCGTCCGCCGCCGGCAGCCACTCCAGCTCCCTCACGAGGCTCCAGACGAAGAACTCCAGGTGCAGCATGGCGAGCGTGTACCCCGGGCACATCCTGCGGCCCGCTCCGAAGGGCATCATCTTGATCTCTCTGCTCCCCGTGATGTCCACGCCGCATCCCTCGCCGCCGTCCAGGAACCGCTCCGGCCGGAACTCCCGTGCAGCCGCCCACACCGTCTCGTCGCGCCCGAACTCGGCGATCAGGAAGTTGACCTCCGCTCCCTTGGGAACCCTGTAGCCGCCGATCTCCGTGTCGCTCTGTACGCCGTGAGGGAGGAGGAAGTGGGCCGGTGGGTGGAGCCGCAGCCCCTCGAGGACGACGGCCTTCAGGTACGGCATCCCCTGCAGGTCGCCTTCGCTGAGCTCCGGCTTGCTCCTGACCTCCTCGTAGACCTTGGCCTGCATGTCCGGATGGTTCACCAGCTCCGCCATGATCCACTCCAGCGAGGTCACCGTGCTGTCCGTGCCACCGCTCAAGAACTCGGAGCAGAGGCTGACGAGCTCAGAGTCCGTGAGCGGGCGGTCGCCTTCGTCCGCCACGCGCAGCGCAAGAAGCGAGTCGGCGTAGCACGGCGGGTCATCGGCGCCGCGGGGCACGGAAACAGAGCGCCTTGCTTCGATCAGCGGGAGCAATATCTCGTCCTGCCTCCGGCGGACGGCAAGGTGCGCCTCCCATCGCTCGCGGAAGAGCCTCTTGGTGAGCGCCGGGAAGAAGGAGAAGATGGGGAAGCCGGTGATGGTGCGGACGACCCACAGCTGCATGTCCTGCATCTCGTCGAGCACCTCCGGGGCGAGCCTGGCGCCGAGGCTCATGTACACCAGCAGGTCGAACATGGCGTTCCGGAGCAGCGTCCTCACCTCTACAGGGTCTCCGGCGCCGGCGCGCACGCGGAGGTCGCGGACGAGCGTGTCGCGCATCCGGCGCCTCGCGGGCGCGAACTGGCTGACGCAGGCCGGGTGCAGCGCCTCGGAGGCGAGGTTGCGGCGGACGAGGCGCCAGTAAGGCCCGTAGGGCGCGGCGTTGATGTTGCGGGAGCCGGACGTGAAGAGGAGCCCCGGCTCGAAGAGCCGCGGGCGGTCGGCGAAGGTGGAGCCGCCCTGGACGAGGACGCGGTGGGCGAGGCGGCGGTCGGAGACGAAGACGAGGGCGCGGAAGAGGCGGATGGAGATGACGGGGCCGTAGCGCGCGTGCAGGTCGCGGAGGAGCGGCTCAAGGTGGAAGATGGACTGCCGGAGTGCTAGGAACTTGGCCAGGAAGAGCAGCGCCGGCGGGCCTGGGGGGAGCTCCTTACCAGTCGCCTTCTTGTCGACGCCGTGGCGGCTGCTGAGCAAGAAGAGGAGCGAAGCTGCGAGCGAGAGCAAGAGAGTGATGAGCAAGAGGAGCGGTGGCCAGGCCGTGAGATCCATCGTTGCAGCTCAAGCTATTCTGACGCAGCTTGTACTGCTCCAGTGCAATCCTTCGAGTTAACTGGAGCAGTACAAGAGCTGAATTGGCGTCTTGACATTTGGTCGTCGCATACTCGCATTGGTCGCATTCAGCTCTTGTCGATTTCGATATACGGAACTGATGGGAGAGAATAGATTACAAATAAACTCATCGACAACCTGAGGTCACGTCCGTGCCAATAATGCGCGATCTACGGGAAAGAATTGACCTTACGAAAATTATGTGCCGTGCAACTACTTAACTTTTTTTTTTTCTTTTTTGAGAATTATCGCTTTTTTATTAATCTACTAGCAAAAGTGTCCGTACATTGCAACGGATAATAAAACTCCTATATGTTGAGGTATCGATGCTAGTTAAATGAAAACTTATTAGCAAATATGCCCGTGCGTTGCAACGGGTAGTAAATATTTCTTGCTGAGACACTATCATTCTAATCCAATTTTGATTCTGACTCGTCATATTGATGTTGTGCACCTACGACCACATTCATGCATCATCGACGTGGTGTCGTTCGACACTGAGGAAGCAACGTTTATGAAATAGATATATTCTAAAAAGCCTATATGTATAGCCATCATATGCAATAGATGAAAAATATACTAAGATTGCACTTATGAATTCAACCGTTATCCTAAAAAAATAAACTATCAACATTCATTATTATCAGATGAATAGTTCAATTTTTCTTTTAAAATAAACCTTCATGTACTTTGATGTTCATCAATTTTATAAGTACATGTACATCCTATAAAAATTGTTTGTCTATTTACTAAAAAAAGTGTAGTCCGTTGATAAGAACACGCGTGGCTTCTGCCAAGAAAAAGCACGTACGTAAGGTGTTAAACCATGAAATATGTATAAAGAAAGAACTTAGATTATAACATTTCCTAAATATTGACATTTAAATTTACATGTTAGAATACAGATCGTATGAAATAAAGACAAATACTGATTTATATTATACCCTATATAGTATTTTAAAAATATTAAATAACAACATATTCAAACTCTACAAATTCCAAACAAATTTGATATATAACATGTTTAAATTGGATTTATGGTTAAAAAATATTATTATTTAAAAATACATATTTATTCTGAATAGATTCCAGAGTTATTAAAATTATTTGACATGTAAAATAATAACATATTCAAACTCTACACATTTTTCTAATCAAATTTCATATATAACATGTTTAAATTAGATTTACAGTTTAAAAGATATTATTATTTGAAAATGCATATTTATTCTGAATTCACTCCGGGGTTATTAACACATATGTCGGGGGGGGGGGGGGTTACACAAAATTGTAAAAAACGATTCGCTGTGATTAAAGTATGGACCGCGGGTTATTTAGCATAAATGTAGGGGCGGTTTGTGTAAAATACAAAAAACAATTCACACTCACTTAAAGATGGACTGCGGGTTGATTTTGGAAAACTACAGGATGGTTTTGCAAAATAACCACGACGGATGACATAAGCCATCGGTGCTTTATTATTAGGGAGAGATGATGTTCATAGGTACAAGTATTGGGTCACCAGGCACACCCAGCCACACATGCCTATCTAATACTTCCTCCGTCATAAAATAAGTGACTCAAAAGTAACTCAACTTTATACTAAAGTTAGTACAAAACTCAATTTTGGGACGGAGTACCATATTACAAGCATCATTGATGAGATTATGAGCTTCAAAATTAACAATCCTAAGCTCGTGCACAAAAGAACAAAGAACAAAACTATCTCTATGAATCATGATTTCATGAATAATAGCCGAATGAGGATCTCATGTCCCATTATTGATATCATTAACTACTCCCAAGCAATCCGATGCCACCTTCAGGTTTGATAGGAGAAGATCATCCGTGAGCGCTAAAGCCTCTCCGCATGCAAACGTCTCCAAAATAACTGGATCAGTGATTCCCGTGTAAACCACATCACATGCCCCAACGTACATCCCCATGTGATCACGACAAACAACATCCACAGCTCCACCATGCCCGTTGCGCGCGACAGCACCATCCACGTTGATTTTCACAAACCCCTCCGACGAAGCAACCCATCGTTGGGTAGTACTTTGACGAGCCCACAGTCTATTACTCAGCACCGGTGTTGCAATTTGCTCAAGCTCGGAAATGTAATGTTCAACAAAGGATGAAGTTTGCATTAGTGACTGAAAAATGCCCTCATGGATTTCCATCCGCCGCGCATACCTTATCGCCCAAAGAGTCACCACCATCTTCATGAACATACCTTGATCTAGACTCTCATTCAATTGGAACAACCAATGCTTAGCTCTTGATTCCTCATTTTCTGCCATGTTTGAGACTAAGACAGGTTCAGACAACGCCCATGTACATCTTGCCATCGAGCATGAAATCAATGCATGTCACCAAGAGTCTGGAGCCCCGCACAAAGGACATGCATCCCTTGTCGCCATGTTTCTTCTACTCAGGATATCCGTCGTGGGCAAAGAGTGGCGAGCTAGCCGCCATAAGAACACTCGTAGCTTTGATGGTATCTTCAGGTTCCACAAGTTGGTCGAGTCCTTCTCCTCCTTCTCATTGTGAGAAGACCCGCCTCTACCTTCCAGCCAGTTCCCTCGGGGCGATATTTTTGGTGATCAAGAATTTGTATGCCGAACTGACCGTGAACCATTCCCTCTTGTCTGGATGCCAAGCCCCGAAATCACCCATGTTCCTGGTACAGACCGGGATCTTCATGATCGCCTCTGCATCCGTAGGCAGAAAGATATGTCGAAGAAGTTGTTCGTTCCAAGATGGCATTGCAGGATTCAGCAATTCTGAAACCATCACAGGTGGGTTTTGTATAAGAGAGACAATAGGACGAAGCGACGCTTCCTTCAGGATCCAATTGTGCTCCCAAATATTGGTCGTTTGTCCATTGCCAATTCGCCGAATTATACCCCGTTTTAGAAATGCCTGCCATCTAATATTGCCCTCCAAACCTAAGACGGTCTTAAACCCAACTCTACATCAAGGAAAGTTCTATCAGGATAGTACGATGCCTTGAGAATCCTTGCACTCAACGAAGTTGGATCTTGTAGGACCCTCCAGGTTTGTCTTGCTAATAGTGCTAAGTTGAATAGTTCAATATCCCTAAACCCCATGCCACCAAGGTACTTTGTTCTAGTCATTACTTCCCATGACACCCATGCGGGTTTCCTTCCTCCCTACTTGCAGCCCCACAAGAACTTGCGAATGATAGAGCTAATATGAGTGCACAAACCTCTCGGGAGTTTAAAACAGGACATAGAATAAACTGGTATTGCTTGAGCTATAGATTTTATGAGAACCTCCTTACCCCGTGCTGACAAACACTTTGCCATCCATCTCTTGACCTTGTCCCAAACTCGGTCACTCAAATATTTGAAAGTGCCCTTCGTGGAATGTCCAACATCAGTAGGCATGCCAAGGTATCTGTCGCTGAGTGATTCATTAGGAACTTGCAAACAACCCTTCGTAGCATCTCTTGCAATTTGTGGACACCCCTTGCTGAAAAATAGAGGACATATCTTTGTTGATCTGCTGGCCAAAGCTATATCCAATAGGTTTGATACCTCCTCCGCTCCATTGACACTTTCCTTGAAAAACAACAGGCTATCATCCGTGAATAAAAGATGGTTCACCATCGGAGCCGTTGGATGTTGGGGAACGTCGCATGGGAAACAAAATTTTTCCTACGCACACGCAAACCTATCATGGTGATGTTCATCTGCAAGGGGAATTTCAGATCTATGTACCCTTGTAGATCGCACATCAGAAGCGTTAATAAACGCGGTTGATGTAGTGGAACGTCCTCACGTCCCTCGATCCGCCCCGCGAACCGTCCCACGAACCGTCCCGCGATCCGCTCCGATCTAGTACCGAACGGACGACACCTCCGCGTTCAGCACATGTACAGCTCGACGATGATCTCGGCCTTCTTGATCTAGGAAGAGAGATGGAGAGGTAGATGAGTTCTCCGGCAGTGTGACGTCGCTCCGGAGGTTGGTGGTGATCTAATCTCAGCAGGGCTCCGCCCGAGCTCCGCAGAAACGCGATCTAGAGGAAAAACCGTGGAGGTATGTGGTTGGGCTGCCGTGGAAAAGTTGTCTCAAATCAGCCCTAAGACCTCCGTATATATAGGTGGGAGGGGAGGGGCCTTGCCTTGGGCACAAGAGGCCCCAAGGGGTTCGGCCGAAGGGGGGGGGAGGAGGATTCCTCCTCCAATCCTAGTCCAACTAGGATTGGAAGGTGGAGTCCTTCCCTTCCTTCCCACTTCCCTTTTTTTTCCTTTTCTCTTTGATTTTCTTATCTCCTGCGCAGGGGTCTCTCTGGGCTTGCCCACCAGCCCACTAAGGGCTGGTGCGGCACCCCTAAGGCCTATGGGCTTCCCCCGGGGTGGGCTGCCCCCCCGGTGAACATCCGGAACCCATTCGTCATTCCCGGTACATTCCCTGTAATTTCGAAAACCTTCCGGTAATCAAATGAGGTCATCCTATATATCAATCTTCGTCTTCGGACCATTCTGGAAACCCTCGTGACGTTCATGATCTCATCCGGGACTCCGAACAACATTCGGTAACCAACCATAGAACTCAAATACGCATAAAACAACGTGAAACCTTAAGTGTGCAGACCCTGTGGGTTCGAGAACTATGTAGACATGACCCGAGGGACTCCTCGGTCAATATCCAATAGCGGGACCTGGATGCCCATATTGGATCCTACATATTCTACAAAGATCTTATCGTTTGAACCTCAGTGCCAAGGATTCATATAATCCCGTATGTCATTCCCTTTATGCTTCGGTATGTTACTTGCCCGAGATTCGATCGTCAGTATCCGCATACCTATTTCAATCTCGTTTATCGGCAAGTCTCTTTACTCGTTCCGTAATACAAGATCCCGCAACTTACACTAAGTTACATTGCTTGCAAGGCTTGTGTGTGATGTTGTATTACCGAGTGGGCCCCGGGATACCTCTCCGTCACACAGAGTGACAAATCCCAGTCTTGATCCATACTAACTCAACGGACACCTTCGGAGATACCTGTAGAGCATCTTTATAGCCACCCAATTACGTTGTGACGTTTGATACACACAAAGCATTCCTCCGGTGTCAGTGAGTTATATGATCTCATGGTCATAGGAATAAATTCTTGACACGCAGAAAACAGTAGCAACGAAATGACACGATCAACATGCTACGTCTATTAGTTTGGGTCTGGTCCATCACATGATTCTCCCAATGATGTGATCCAGTTATCGAGCAACAACACCTTGTACATAGTAAGAAGACCCTGACTATCCTTGATCAACTGGCTAGCCAACTAGAGGCTTGCTAGGGACAGTGTTTTGTCTATATATCCACACATGTATCTAAGTTTTCATTCAATACAATTATAGCATGGATAATAAACGATTATCTTGATACAGGAATTATAATAATAACTTATTTATCATTGCCTCTAGGGCATAATTCCAACAATGGAGCCACCTTAATGCCGCAAAACTAGGATGAATCATTCTGACACTTTAATAGGCACGAAAGGCCCTCTGCTGCTAACAAGAAAAGGCACGGGGAGATAGGATCTCCCCGTCGATTACCTCTTGTTGGAGTAAAACTCTCCAACCTGTTACCATTGAACAAAACAGAAAAAGTAACGGTTCTTACCATATGCATCACTACTGCAATCCAATTAGCGGCAAAACCAAGTTTCCTCATAATGGCTTCCAAATAATTCCATTCAATCCTGTCATACGCCTTCATCATATCGAGCTTGAGAGCACCAAAGTTGTTGGCCTTCTATCGGTTACTCTTCATAAAATGTAAGCACTCATAAGCAGAAATTATATCCTCGGTGATGATCCTCCAAGGGACGAAAGCATATTGTTCCTCAGAGATGATCTCTGGCAATATCACCTTAAACTGATTCGCTAGTACTTTTAAAGAAATCTTATAGAAGACATTGCACAAGCTAATCGGCCGGATTTTTGATAAGAGAGTAGGGTTAGATACCTTTGGAACTAACACTAGAATAATATCACTCACACATGATGGGCTCTCTTCCCCTCTCACTATACCAAGGACCGCTCTTGTGACGGAAGCACCACAAATATCCCAATGATGTTGGAAGAAATGAGTCGGAAACCCATCGGGGCCACGAGCCTTCGTGGGGAACATCTGAAAAAGCGCATTTTTGACCTCCGCCTCCATGTAAGGGACAACAATTGTTCATTCATAGCCTCTGTCACCTTCAGGGGAACATGTTGCAGCATCGTGTCAACATGCTCTATTCCCTCTAAGGTATATAAGTTCTTGTAAAATTCCACAGCTAACTGCTGCATCTCCGTGAGGTCCTCTATAACTTGACCATCTTGCTTCTGCAATGCTTTTATCAAGTTTTTACGCCTCCTCATGGAAGCTCTCAAATGAAAAAAGTGTGTGTTACAATCACGAGCAGATAACCATTCCACCCAGGGCCTCTCGCACCACATAATTTCCTCACGCAAATATAGTTCGATGAGGCGGTCATTCACCTTTATCTCAGCATGACTCGGACCCAACCGAAGCAGGTTATTTCTTAGTCTCACAAACTTCTTATTGAGCCTTTGTATTTCAGATCGTACACTACCGAACGTGGCCTTGCTCAAGCCCCCTAAGTTATGTGATAGTGATGCCAAATTAGCCCTTACCTCTACAGAAGTTATATTGGGGCCATTAGTCTCCCAAACAGATTGTACTGTAGGTATCAAACCAGGATGTGTATCCCACATGCACTCATATCTAAACATTTTGTCAACCTTTTTGCTTCCCGCTGGTGGACACATCCGAAGAATAATCGGTGAATGATCAGATGTTGCCGCAGTAAGATGTTCGACTCTAGCTAAAGGGAATTGGGTGCACCATTAGACCGAACCAAAGGCTCTATCTAGTCTAACCCTCGTAAAAGACCCACCAGCAACCTTCTTCTCAAAAGTCCACTTACGACCCTGTAAACCAAGATCGGCTAGCCCACATATATGCACGGCCTCTTTGAAGTCTTGTATATGTGTCTGGCTCCTTGATATGTCTCCATCGTATCTACTTTTCCAAACTCTTTTGCCCTTGTTTTGGACTCTAATTTGCATGATTTGACTGGAACTAACCCGGACTGACGATGTTTTCAGCAAAATTGCCATGGTGTTGTTTTTGCATAGAAGTAAAAGTTCTCGGAATGACCTGGAAATTTATGAGGATTTTTTGTGGAATATATAAAAAATACTGGCGCAAGAATTATCTGGAGGGATGGAGCCAGGAGCCCACAAGCCCAGGAGGCACACCCCCCATGGCCGCGCCTCACAGGCTTGTGAGGCCCTCGTGGCTCCGCCGCCTCCAACTCCAGCTCTATATAGTCTCTTTCGCCTGGAAAAAAATCAGAGCGGAGAGTTCATCGCGTTTTACGACACGGAGCCGCCGCCAGCACCTGTTCTTCCTCTGGAGGGCAGATCTGGAGTCCGTTCTGGGCTCCGGAGAGGGGAAATCGTCGCCATCGTCATCACCAACCATCCTTCATCGCCAATTCCATGATGCTCTTCACCGTTCCTGAGTAATCTCATCGTAGGCTTGCTGGACGGTGATGGGTTGGATGAGATCTATCATGTAATCGAGTTAGTTTTGATGGGGTTTGATCCCTAGTATCCACTATGTTTTGAGATTGATGTTGCTACTACTTTGCTATGTTTAATGCTTGTCACTAGGGCCCGAGTGCCATGATCTCAGATCTGAACCTATTATGTTTTCATCAATATATGTGTGTTCCTGATCCTACCTTGCAAGTTGTAGTCACCTACTATGTGTTATGACCCGGCAACCCCGGAGTGACAATAGCCGGAACCACTCCCGGAGATGACCATAGTATGAGGAGTTCATGTATTCACTATGTGCTAATGCTTTGTTCCGGTTCTCTATTAAAAGGAGACCTTAATATCCCTAAGTTTCCATTAGGACCCCGCTGCCACGGGAGGGATGGAGAATAGATGTCATGCAAGTTCTTTTCCATAAGCATGTATGACTATATACGGAATACATGCCTACATTACATTGACGAACTGGAGCTAGTTACATATCTCCCCATGTTATAACTGTCACATGATGAATGTCATCCGGCATAATTATCCATCATCGATCCAATGCCTACGAGCTTTTCCTATTGGTCCTTTCTATGTTACTTTACCGCTATTGCTGTCACTGCTACTACTGTTACCGATACCGCGGTCACTGCTGCTACTGTTATCGTTGCTACCGTTACTATCACGCTACTTTGCTACTGAAACTTTGTTGCAGATACTAAGTCTTTCAGGTGTGGTTGAATTGACAACTCAACTGCTAATAGCCGAGAATATTCTTTGGCTTCCTCTTGTGCCGAATCAACAAATTTGGGTTGAATACTCTACCCTCGAAAACTGTTGCGATCCCCTATACTTGTGGGTTATCAAGACTATTTTCTGGCGCCGTTGCCGGGGAGGCCTAGCTCTATTCTCTGAGTCACTTGGGATTTACGTCTGTTGATCACTATGAGGAATCCGAGAGATCCAAAAACTAAAGTCTTGCCCTTTGCTACGAGGACAGGTAAGGAACTGCCATCTAGCTCTGCACTTGATTCACCTTCAGTTATGAGTAAGTTTGCAACACCACCACTTGCTAGAAATTCCGATATCTCGCTTGTGCTTGATGATTCTACTTCTGCTATCCATGATGCTTATGATGATGCTTTGCTTGATACTTCTTTGCCACTGGGTGCATTCCTTGATGCACAAATTGCTAGAGTTGCTGCTGAATGTGATGATACTTCTGAAACTGGTGAAATTATTGAAGTAGAACCTGTTGTTTCACCTATTAGAACTAGCTTTCCTAGATATGAATTGCGTGATATACCCGAGGGTTATGTTATGGAGGGAGAGGTAGCTGAGGATTTTCTTGCTTGTAAGGATAGCTATGATCTTGAGAACTTATTGCGCAAGTGGAAAGAAAAATCTCTCAACGCTAGAATGAAATACGATCCTAAGTTTGCTACTTCGCCTATCTTTGTGAGTGATAAGGATTATGAATTCTTTGTCGATCCTGAGTTAATCACTTTGGTCGAATCTGATCCTTTTCATGGTTATGAGTCTGAAACGGTTGTAGCACATCTTACCAAACTGCACGATATAGCCACCCTATTCACAAGTGAGGAAAAGATTCGCCACTACTATATCCTTAAGTTATTTCCTTTCTTGCTAAAGGGTGATGCTAACACTTTGTTCACTTCTCTTGCTCCTGGTTGTGTGCGTAGTCCCCACGATATGATTTATTACTTCTCTGAGAAATATTTTCCTGCCCATAAGAAACAAGCTGCCTTGCAGGATATATGTAACTTTGTGCAAGTTGAAGAAGAGAGTCTCCCACAAGCTTGGGGGAGGCTTGTCCAGCTACTGAATGCTTTGCCTGATCACCCTCTTGAGAAAAATGAAATACTTGATAACTTTTATAATGGACTAACCGATGCCTCTAGGGACCACCTAGATAGTTGTGCTGGTTGTGTTTTCAGGGAACGAACTATGGAACAAGTTGAGATTCTATTGAATAATATCTTGAGCAATGATAATGCTTGGACTATTCCCGAACCACCTCCAAAGTCAACTCCGAAGAAAAGAGGTATTCTATTCCTCAGTCCTGAAGATATGCAAGAAGCTAAGAAATCTATGCAAGAGAAAGGTATTAAATCTGAAGATGTGAAGAGTCTACCACCTATCGAAGAAATTCATGGTCTTGATAACCCAACACAGGTAGTAGAGGTAAATTCTCTTCGTAGATTCAATGAGAGTGATATTCCTTTTGATAAACCTGCTAGCTTATGCTTAGATGAATTTGATAACTTTGTTGACAAACAACAAAGTTTCATTGATTATGTTAGCAGATATTTGAGGCAAAATGCTCGCATGATTAGTCATATAAGTGCTTGTGTGGATAGAAATGTCAATTATCTTAAGCTTTTGAGTAAACATGCCTCTATGGTCACTACTCAAGTAGAACAAGTACTTAAGGCTCAAAATGACTTGCTCAATGAGTTGAATGACAATTCTGTTAGAGTCGTCACTAGAGGTGGTAGAATGACTCAGGAACCTTTGTATCCTGAGGGCCATCCTAAGAGAATTGAACAAGATTCTCAAGGAGTTAGCACTGAGGCACCTAGTCATCCTAGCAATAGGAAAAAGAAAGATGATAGGAACTTGCATGCTAGCAAACCTGCCGCTGTTATACCCAAGAATCCAAATAATGTCTCTGTTTCTGATGCCGAAACACAATCTGGTGATGAACATGAGCCTAGTGATGATATCGATAGTGGTGTTCATGTTGATGCTCAACTTAGAAATGATAAGGATGTGGAGATTGAACCTAGTGTTGATCTTGATAACCCACAACCTAAGAATAGGAGATATGATAAGAACGACTTCATCGCTAGGAAGCATGGTAAAGAAAGAGAACCATGGGTTTAGAAACCCATGCCCTTTCCTCCCAAACCATCCAAGAAAAAGGATGATGAGGATTTTGAGTGCTTTGTTGAAATGATTAGACCAGTCTTTCTGCAAATGCGTTTGACAAATATGCTCAAAATGTCTCCTTATGCTAAGTACATGAAAGATATTGTGACTAATAAAAGGAGGATACCTGAGGTTGAGATTTCCACCATGCTTGCTAATTACACCTTCAAGGGTGGAACTCCTAAGAAACTAGGTGATCTCGGAGTGCCCACTATACCATGCTCCATTAAAGGAAACTATGTTTGAACTGCTTTATGCGATCTTGGAGCCGGTGTTAGTGTTATGCCTCTCTCTCTTTATCGTAGACTTGAATTGGATAAGTTGACACCCACTGAAATATCTTTGCAAATGGCCGATAAATCAACTGCTTTTCCTATCGGCATTTGCGAGGATGTGCCTGTTGTGGTTGCTAACGTTACTATCTTAATGAACTTTGTTATTCTGGATATTCCCGAGGATGATGCCATGGCGGTCATCCTTGGAAGACCCTTTTTAGACACTGCAGGGGCTGTTATTGATTGCAACAAAGGCAATGTCACTTTCCATGTTAATGGTAATGAGCATACGATGCACTTTCCGAAGAAACAATATCGAGTACATTGCATCAATGCTATTGAAAAAACTTTATCAATTCTTATTGGAAGATTTGAATGCCCTATACCTACTGTCAAGATGAAGTATGATTTACCTGTTGGGGATATACACATCCCCGTTGAGGTAACCTAGTGATTATTCGAAAATTCTCTGGTTTTATGCGAGTTGGAAAAAGTTTGTCAAGGAGACTTGATCAACCTCATTGACGGATTTCTTTTGATGACCATGAGATGGAAGAATCTAAGAGTCACAACCTTCTGCCCCCAACTTTTACTTTCCGTTGTTTAGGAGAAAAATGATAAATTTAGCTTCATTTTCCTGTTTTCTGCTTTTTGCGTCCCTTAGAAAAGTGTCCTGAAAATAAAAGTTCTTCAAATGCCCTGAAATTCAAGTATGATTTTTTCTGGAATTTTTGAAAAATTCTAAGATAAAGAGCTAGTCAGGGGGATGCACCAGTGGGCCACAAGCCCAGGAGGCGCGGGCACCCCCCTGGCCGTGCCTGGCAAGCTTGTTGGGCACACGTGGCCCCCTCCACTTATTCCAGCTCCCATCTCCTTCTCCTACCTCCAGAAAAAATCATTCCACATTTCAAACTCGTGTTCTTGCTCTTTTTGCTGCGTTTTTCGATCTCCTTGTGCAAAGCCCCATTCACCAAGCTGTTTTGGGAGGATTGTTCCTTGGTATGTGACTCCTCCATTGGTCCAATTAGTTTTTGTTCTAGTACCTTATTCGTTGCGTATTTTTGCTGTCTTGGTGACCATGTTCTTGAGCTTTGCATGTTAATTTTAGTTGGTCCCAAGTAGTTTTGATGCATGATATGGCCTCTAGGCACTTGTAGGAGTAGTTGCTATGAGTTTTGTTGAGCCTTGTTCACTTTTCTTTTGAGTCACTAAAAATTTCAGAAATTTTCAGAGAAAGAAAAAGGAAAAGATGAGGAGGTTCCTAAGAGGCTCTTCAAGCCGTGACCCCAAGGAAGATGAAAATGAGAAGAAGAAACCCAAGTATTCGGTCTCCCGAGTTGCAGAAGTTTGAGCGTGCGAGTGGCCAAGCTATATGTTCTTACGTGCCGCCGGTCTCTATGAGGATTTTTGTTACTTGGTGGAGAACGTAGGCCTTACCGCATTTGTCGAAGATAAGTGTCCTCAATACCTCCTCCTCACTAATATTTTCGTGCAAAGCTTTAATTTCTATCCAAGGAAGAATCCTCCTATGGTTGAGTTTAAGTTATATGATACCCCCAACGCATGCCACTTCAGGATTTTTGCAATGTTTGCAAATTACCTTATGTTGGGGATATTCATGAACCTTGTCCACGGGATTTGGAGGCTTTCATTGATACTATTGCTGTAGGCGAGGAGAGAGGAGTGTCTTGCGCTAGAGTTGCTAGTATACATTTTCCCGTGCTTCGGTATTTCTCTCTATTCGTGGGAAAATGTTTGATTGGCCGTGGGAAAGCTGGGGCTCTTAGCTCCCCAGATCTTGCGATCTTGTGCGAAGCTCTTTATAATGATAAAACTTATAGCTTGGGCGCTATAGTGGCTCAACGGTTGAACATGAACCGTACTAAAGGGGCTATTTATGGAGGTATCTATGCTACCCATCTTGCTAAACATTTTGAGATACCTATTAGACTGAACGAAGAAGAAGAGATGCTTCTTCCTGAGAGATATCTAGATTATGATAGCATGGTTCGCCATGACTTTCTTGATAAAGATATAAATAAGAGTATGATTTATAACCTGGTATTTAGCTAGGGTACTCGTGAGACTATTACTTTGCCTGCTCCTTCTTTGTTCAATCTTCATCTAGGCAGGTACATTATTATGCCCTCGAACATCTACGCATATTGGGGCATAGTGCCACCACAAGCGCCCGTACCCGAGCTACCAGTCGAGTACCATACGCCAATTTATCAGTGGGAACCAGAGGAGGTCACCCAGCAGTGGTACCCTCAGTACACTCTGGAGTACCCCGGAGACGGTTACTTCCCACCTTGGGAGTAGACCAACTTAGGCCAAAAGCCTAAGCTTGGGGGAGTACGTGTTTCTCACCGACTTTATATTCATGCTCACACTTTCACTTTGTTACTCGGTGTCCACACCTTGCCACTTTATCATCCATGCTAGTTTATTTATTTTTCTCACTTTGTTCTCGTGTGTTTGTTTAGATTGAGAAAAACAAAAACAAAATAGTTGTAAGTTTACTTTCCAGCTTGCTTAGTGGTGTTTTAAAAGGAAAACCCCAAAAGATTTCCCGTTCTTCTTTTGCTTGTTGGGAGCTTTCTCATGTAAATAGTTTTCTTTTTATTTGGGTCAAGGTAGAAGACCATGGTTAAAATGTTTAGTGGCTCTCACATGCATATATGTTTATCCATCAAAGAGCCATATTACTTTGTCTTCTCCTCTGAGTTTGCTTGCAGATTCCAGCTTAGTCCAATGCACGGACACTCTAATTATTATTCACATCATTCGGTCGTGCATGTGAAAGGCAATAATGACGATATATGATGAAGTGACTGAGCCTGGAAAAGCTGGTATGAACTCGATCTATTTTGTTTTTGTAAATATGACTAGATCATCGTTCCTAATTCAGCTTTGTTACGAGAGAAACCTGGTTGCAATGACAACTTAGAGATCATAGTTTCTGATGCCATGCTTAATTAGCTAGGAGCTTATAATGGGTTGTCTTGGATGCCAACATGAATTTCAAGATAATTATGATGTAGTATGATAGGATGGTATCCTCCTTTGAATGATTCAAGTGGCTTGACTTGGCGCATGTTTACGCATGTAGTTGAAACAAAATCAACATAGCCTCTATGATATTCATGTTTATGGTGATTTATGTCCTACTCATGCTTGCACTCAATGTTGGTTAATTTCAATGCATATTGAGGACTGTTGTCGCTCTCTAGTTGGTCGCTTCCCAGTATTTTGCTAGCCTTCACTTGTACTAAGCAGGAATACTGCTAGTGCATCCACTTCCATAAACCCAAAGTTGTTCCATATGAGTCCACCATACCTACCTATATGCGGTATCTACTTGCCGTTCCAAGTAAATTTGCACGTGCTACTCTCTAAACCTTCAAGAAATAATTTGTTTTGTATGCCCGAACCGCTCATGTGGTGACAAGGGGCGGTCAATATCTTCCATGCTAGGCGTGTTATCCTCGATATGTGTTTATTCACTATCACTCACGAGAAAGGGGTCGATAATTGGAATGCCCAGTTCCATGCTCAAATCAAAAAAATAATTGCAAACAAAACTCCCCCTGGATTGTTGTTAGTATGGACGACACCCGAGGATTCGTCTAGTCATGGAATGTGATTGATCGGTGGTGGGGGAGTCAAAACTTTAATTTTCTGTTTGGGAACCGCCTATAATATGTGTAGCATGGAAGATGGTGAAAACTCTTCGTCATCGCGTTGACAATGAAAGCATGCCACCCAAAATTATTTATCTCTGTTTTAAAAGCTTGAGCTCTGGCACCTCTGCAAATCAATGCTTCCCTCTGCGAAGGGCCTATCTATTTATGTTTCTGTTGAGTCATCCTCTCCTTATAAAGGCACCAATTAGAGAGCACCTCCGTCATTTTTATGATTTGCTTTTAATTGTTATTGAGTATGACTGTGACTGGATCTTCTTTGCCATGAATTACAATGTTTAGTCAGCCCTTGGTCTTTGAAGGTACTCTGCATTTATGTTTTGTGGTCTCAGAAAGAGCTAGCGAGATACCATATGTTCATATTGCTTCATGATTGTTTTGATTGAAGTGTTGACGTTTGAAACTTATTATTATTGCTCGCTAGTTGATTTTGCCACTGATATGAGTTTACCATGAGACCTAAATGTCATTGCTTATGTGGTTAGCTTATGTTCTTTCTGAAAATCCGAATATGAGTTAGACATAATTACAATAACAAGATCAAACAGAGTTCGTAAAAGTTTTTCTTTTGTCTCTTTGAGTTTCTCAACTGAATTGCTTGAGGACAAGCAAGGCTTTAAGCTTGGGGGATTTGATACGTCTCCATCGTATCTACTTTTACAAACTCTTTTGCCCTTGTTTTGGACTCTAATTTGCATGATTTGAATGGAACTAACCTGGACTGACGTTGTTTTCAGCACAATTGCCATGGTGTTGTTTTTGCGCAGAAATAAAAGTTCTCGGAATGACCTGGAAATTTATGAGGATTTTTTGTGGAATATATAAAAATTACTGGCACAAGAATTACCTGGTGGGACGGAGCTAGGAGCCCACAAGCCCAGGAGGCGCCCCCCTTGCCGCGCGTGGCAGGCTTGTGAGGCCCTTCTGGCTCCGCCACCTCCAACTCCAGCTCTATATAGTCTCTTTCGCCCGGAAAAAATCAGAGAGAAGAGTTCATCGCGTTTTACGACACGGAGCCACCGCCACCACCTGCTCTTCCTCTGGAGGGCAGATCTGGAGTCCGTTCTGGGCTGCGGAGAGGGGAAATCGTCGTCGTCGTCATCACCAACCATCCTTCATCGCCAATTCCCTGATGCTCTTCACCGTTCGTGAGTAATCTCATCGTAGGCTTGCTGGACGGTGATGGGTTGGATGAGATCTATCATGTAATCGAGTTAGTTTTGATGGGGTTTGATCCCTAGTATCCACTATGTTCTGAGATTGATGTTGTACTACTTCGCTATGCTTAATGCTTGTCACTAGGGCCCGAGTGCCATGATCTCAGATCTGAACCTATTATGTTTTCATCAATATATGTGTGTTCTTGATCCTACCTTGCAAGTTGTAGTCACCTACTATGTGTTATGACCCAGCAACCCCGGAGTGACAATAGTCGGAACCACTCCCGGAGATGACCATAGTATGTGGAGTTCATGTATTCACTATGTGCTAATGCTTTGTTCCGGTTCTCTATTAAAAGGAGACCTTAATATCCCTAAGTTTCCTTTAGGGCCCCGCTGCCACGGGAGGGATGGACAATAGATGTCATGCAAGTTCTTTTCCATAAGCATGTATGACTATATACGGAATACATGCCTACATTACATTGACGAACTGGAGCTAGTTACATATCTCCCATGTTATAACTGTCACATGATGACTGTCATCCGGCATAATTATCCATCACCGATCCAATGCCTACGAGATTTTCCTACTGGTCCTTGCTACGTTACTTTACCGCTACTGCTGTCACTGCTACTACTGTTACCGCTACTGCTGTCACTGCTGCTACTGTTACCGTTGCTACCGTTACTATCACGCTACTTTGCTACTGAAACTTTGCTGCAGATACTAAGTCTTTCAGGTGTGGTTGAATTGACAACTCAACTACTAATACTCGAGAATATTCTTTGGCTTCCCCTTGTGTCGAATCAACAATTTTGGGTTGAATACTCTACCCTCGAAAACTGTTGTGATCCCCTATACTTGTGGGTTATCACTCCTCTAATCAATTCCGTCATGTTCATCAATCCGCAACACCTCGTTGAAATCTCCAATACAAGCCCCTGGCATGTCATAGAGCGTTGCCAGGTTCTTCATTGTATCCCAAGTCCTCTGGCGAAGATGGGTTTGTGCTTCTCCATAAAAACATGACAACCTCCACGGAGCTCCCACAAGTTCTGAAATTTTCACGTCTATATGATACTGCGAGCAACCAAGATTCTCAACCTTTATTTCATTATTCCAATACATAACTAATCCGCCACTTCTACCGGTGGAACGAACAACAAAAGAACAATCAAAGCCTAAGGTACTAGCTAAGCTTTCAGCTCTATTTATACCAATTTGAGTCTCAACAATGGAGAGCACCTTAGGGGCATACTTTAGCGCTATCTCGTGCAATTCTTGAACTATTAGGGCGTTGCCGAGTCCCCGAGAGTTCTAGCTTACAAGGTTCATTGTGAGCGGCAGTCCTCCTCCCGGGAGGCCGCCAATTGTACATCATTTAATTTTTCCACCTGCTGGGTAACTCTGCTGCGCTTCGGGTCTTGTTTGGGCAGTGGATTATGAGGTACCGCTGGACCACCACTCTGCTTATCAACTACGACCAGTTCCATGGCTCTCACCTTCGTAGGGATGCCCCTGCTCATGATATCATCAGATGGGCGCTTCCTATTATTATAAGCATCGTCCATATTAGTATCGACATCCTCTGATTGATCGTGTTCATCTCATGGTTTCACTTCGCCATGGCCTTCCTACCCCTTATCCTTCTTCCCATTAGCAGGCCTCCTTGTGCCCCAGGTGGTGGTTGCCAGCTCTCGAAGATTCTTAAAAATAAGTGCCGAACGGGGGTGCACACCATCACCATGCTCTTTGAATTCATGACCCATCATTCCAGAAACTTGGCACTAGTCTGGGAGGCGTTCATACTTGACAGAGAAGACCTCCCTCACACCGCCACGGATGATTGAGGTCACCTTCTCAAGTTGGTTGTGCACATCTAGACGAATTCGAACCCTGTAAAAATTTCCCTCAAAATCAAATGAAGAAGGTTCTGAGTCCAAAAACTCCCCCAACCTTGATGCTAACGCCTTAACCTTGCCGTGATACGCTATCGGCGGGTCAATTATACGCGCCCAGATCTCGAACTTGAAGAGCTCGATGGTAGTAGGCTTGGTGTATCCATCATATCTCATGATAATCACACGATTTCCTCGGAAGTCCCAAGGCCCTCCCACTGTCACCTTCTCCTAGTCCCCTAGGCAATTGAATTGCATGATGAACAAGTTCTCCTCTAGGGTTTTAATCTTGATGGGCCTCGCGAGATCCCAAGCCGACCGCTTGTTACGGAAGAACCAATAGTTGCTCAATCCCTTATCCATATGGACACGGACCAGCACCATCCAACAAAGATCATCCTTCGGCGGTGCATCAGCTTCTTCAAAGATGACATCATCCAGATCATCCTCCTGCAATGCCAGCTCCTTCATGAGGTCCTCAATCTTCCCCTTACCCACGTGTGTCGCTGCAGAGTCTAGCTGCTTTGCCATATAGCCAAATAAGTCGATCCCAGATCGTGTCTCAACGTCGCTGGCGGCGACGAGAGGAACAAAAACCCTAATTACACGGGAAAAAGCGGAAGTACCAATACACAGACACCTGGTGGTCAGGTGCAACTACTCAATTGCTGGAGAAAGTGTAGCCATGACCGGTCCAGGGGCCCCGGGGGAAGTTTGGACTCGAGGCCCTTAATATTTACTATCATATGTATTTTTGTATCAACCTTCATCGTAAATCACATAGAGGATATGCCATAAAGTTTTTGGACGTGGCTAGTGGGCATCCGAGCGCTTATTGGTGGGAGCGAGTGTTTTTTAAATATGGAAGGAGGAGCTAACCGGTCCTATGCAGTGCACCAAAAAAGAAGCTTATCTCCACGTGCATTTATTTGAGGGTTCAAAAAGTTTAAAAAACTATAACTTTTGATTTAAGCGTTGAAATTCAGTTTTGTTTTTACAGTTGGGTTTGCCTCGATGAGTTCTTCAAAACTAAATCTCATATCAACATGTTACGTTGATTTTTCTAGGCAACTTTGGGTACAATGGAGGAAACTTTAGTGTTACACGAAAGCAACTTCATTTTCTTGCCTAGCATGACTGTCTGATAGGTTGGTTTGTGTAAAAAATGAAAAAAATCACACAAAACATGAGGCATCTTTAGTGCTACATGTAAGCAAGTTCATTGCGCTATGTGTATCAATGAAGTTTGCTAACATTATTACAATTTGTGTACCATGGTTGCTCAGTTGCCTACCGCAGATGTTCAGTTGCCTATCATTGATGCCTAGTTGCCTACAATACTACTCCCACCATCCCGAAATAAGTGACTAAAAATGACTTAATTTTGTACTAACTTTAGTACAAAATAGAGTTACTTTTGAGTCACTTATTTTGGGACGGAGGGAGTATGAAATTGGTCTACCATTGATGTCGAGTTACCTCCTATTGGTAATTAGTTATTTACGATTATCGTTTAGTTGTCTAACTTTGCAAATTAGTTGCAAAAAAATATTATGAAGTTGCTTATCATTTTTTCTAAGTTGCCTAAAAACACTATGAAGTTGCCTATTAGTTCACCATTAATGAGGCTATTGGAAGCAACATTTATGGATAACTTTTTTCTAAGTTCACCATTAATGGGGCTATTGGAGGCAAAACAAGGAAAACAACTTTAAGATCATTCTCCACTCAGGTATCATACAAAACAAGTTAGCAACTTGTAGGATGCTTTTGTGCAACTCCAGTGCATTGAACAAGCAACTCATGTGGCATTTTCCATCATTATATCTGGAGATTTCAATGTTTTTTGCTAGAACTTGTGCTGAAATTATGAACAACTTGTGTAGGTTTATGGGCAACTATGTGATCCACCCCCTATGAAACTTATCATCACCCCATAGGCAACTTCTCATTTGTCCCCACTTATGCAACTAGTCAACAGGTGTGACTTGGCTAGCAACATTAGTAGGCGGACATACTTCCCCAAAAAAGGAAAGAACAAGGCTCTCATATCATCCATGTTCATAGAGTTTCAAAATTTGAAATCATGATAGACAACTTAGATCCCACAAAACATTTCCACCTTGTAGGCAATGTAGGTCCCTTGATGGACAACTTTCATAGTATTTTAGGCAATTGGTGATCACACATAGGGAACTTCATAGCAATATAGGCAACTTGGTTTCTTAGGCAGACAACTTAGAAGCCGTGCTAGGTAAATTTTCACTCTACGTTAAACAGCGTTCACGATATCATAGACAACTAAACTATCTACGACTTAGTTTTTTATGTATACAACTTAGCAAGCATGGTAACCATGTGTTAGACTACTACACACAACTATTGGTAGCCTAGTAGGTGAATTCACTAATGCATTCATCTACCATCAAAATTGTTCATGTTTAGCACTAAAGTTGCCTCATCTAACATTGAAGTTGCTTTTGAAGAAAAACCTTCAAAAAATATTTATATGGGATTTAGTTTTGAAGAGTTCATCATGCAGACCCCAACAGTGAAAACGAATCATAATTCAAACTTGCGGTTTGAAAGTTATACCTTTAAAAAAATCATACCGGAGTTAATGCATGTTACGTCATCATTGAGTTCACATGGTTGCCTACGAATGATGCTCAGTTGCCTAAATAAAATGAAAATTTGTCCCACATGGTTTTTATGTTGTCTATGATATACTTTCCACATAAATTCACTAGTACACATGATGCAACGAAGTTGCTTATGTTTAACACTAAAATTGCCTCAACTAGAATCAAAGTTGCTTTTTGAAAAAAATCATTGAAATATATCCATATGGGATATAGTTTTGAAGATCTCGTTGTGAGAAACCTAACGATGAAAACGGATCTTTGTTCTGACGCTCAGTTCAAAAGTTATAGCTTTTCAAAAAAAATACTATGGAACCAAATGAGATGAGATCAACACGTGCACACCTGCAAGCAAGCGTGCGCTCAACACGATGGGATAGTGCAACTCCACTTTTATGTATTTGGGAAGGTTTTTATATAGAGAGTGTTTTTTCTTTCACAATGTTATAGACACTACTAGAATTTTCCTATGCGCCGGGTGCGAGGCTCTTCGCCGAGATCTAACTCATGGGCACTCAGCAAAACAAGAAACGTTGAGAGTGCCCCTCAGCAACAGGGGCAACCCGACAAACACAAGATGTTGCCGAAATTAGGCCGCGGCAAAATGGCATCACTCGACAAACTTTTGCTACGTAGCACATCCGATGGCAGATAAAGCGATGGTCAACGTTTAGATTCTTCACCGAGAGTGCCACTCAGAAAAGATTTGACACACATTTTGTCCAACCTTGCCAATCGAGAAACAGAAATACATGTTTAAATTGTCATGGTTTAACTGCACTAAGCTTCGATGTTCGTTATTAAGAATATAATCCAATCGTACCTTTACTGGGCATGACTCTCGGAAACATAACGTTTGCCGAGTGTAGCTCTCGGTAGAGATAAGGCTCCCATCAAACTTTAGTCTCACGTCACCCGGAAACAAGCAAGATGGACTGCGACTTTGAATCTCCACTTGTTTTGGGCACAGAAGATTCAAAGCAATAGGCCATCTTCCTAATGATGGATTCCGGTGCTTTTTATTTTTACCAATTCAATTATTATCATTTTGAGTCATTTATTGTACTTCGAGAGAGAACGTGTCTGGTTTGTGAGGCAGAGAGAACATGACCATTTTGTGATGGAAGTGTGAGTCCAGATGCTCCATCGGCCTCAAAACTTCTCGTGCTCTTAAAGGAGGCCATCACATGACACATGTCACGTCCCCGCATTTTTCGAAACCTCGTGCAATATTTGAGACATTTATTGCTCTACTAGCATTCCAACGTCAGGAATTGCAGATCTACAAGACGGTGCATGAACTCATGCCCGGAAGCGGCGCGGAAAATCCTTTGTGATGTCCTTGTGACATGAGTAGGCCTTATGCAGATGAGGGAGGGGCATGACCTACCACCGGGTGGTGAGAGTACCTCGATGGCAAGCCTGATGCAACCGTTCAAATCCTTGGAAAATTGTACGATGCCAGATTTTCTCGAGAACTAGCAAAGTGGCATCACATGGCCCCTATACGGCGTGGTAAAAGTTTCGGCGTGTTTCGAATAAATCTCCATTGAGGCCACTTGTAAAACCATCTCCGAGCTAGTCTGTGCATATCGAGAGGGAACATGACCGGTTTGTGAGAGAAGTGTGAGTCATGTTGCTCCGTTGGCCTCGAAACTTCTCGTGCTCTTAAAGGAGGCCATCGCAGGACACGTGTCATGCCCCCGCATTTTTAAAAATTTCATGCAATATTTGAGACATTTATTGCTCTGCTAGGGTTTTAGTGTCGGAAATTGCAGATCTGCAAGACAACGCACGAAATCATGCCCAGAAATGGCATGGAAAATCCTATCTAATGTCCTTGTGAAATGTGTAGGCCTTGTGCAGATGAGGGGGGGGGGGCATTCCGTGCCACTGGGCGGCGAAACTACCTCGATGGCATGCCTAATGCAATTGTCACTAGTAGAAAACAAGGATTTGGTTATGTCCAGATCAGAGCATTAGTCCCGGTATTGTTACGAACTGGGACTAATGTGAGCATTAGTCCCGGTTCGAGCGGCTAGGACGCCGGTCGGGCCTCGGCACGCAATAGTCCCAGTTTGACTCCAAACACCGAACGGGACTAAAGGGCCTTGCTCGTGGCTCAACCCCTTTAGTCCCGGTTGGTGTCTCCAACAAGGACTAAAGGTTTGTCTTCAGTCCCGGTTTTAGACACAAACCGGGACTAAGAAGATGCCTATATATATCCTCGTCCCTGCGCCTCTGCTGCTCTGTTGTGCTTTCCTATGTAGATGAGGTGTTCGATGAAATGCCCGAGCCACACTTATGCTTTCTCCTCTATTCTTCCTCCAAGCTCGACCTCGAGGCTCCATTTTCCACAAGATTTGTCTAGATTTGGCGGTGCACCAACTATCCAAGTGTTCTAAAAGGTTAGCAACTTCATCATTTCATCTCTCACTCCTAGTTTAGCTCATTTCATATGCTATAGAAGTAGAGTGGTTTTTGGGTTTTAGTGGAGGAGTATCTGTGGGAGTTTTTTTTTGATTTAGATGCACAATTTGAGCTCAAATTAACTTCTTAGTTTGCATATGTGTAGGGTGTCATCCCGTCCCCGTCCCCGTCCTCACCACCGTCGATTGCACGCGCCGATCTTGTCTCCGACACCACCGTGGTGAGCCTCTTGTTCTTATCTTTTTTAAGAAAAAAATTCTCACTTGTATGATTTAGATAGCTGCTTGTATAATTTTCTTACTTGTATTATTATTTGTTATTATATATTGCCATGGTTTTGGTATCCGCCCCCACCGGCTCTCATCGAGTCTATGATTCTGATGTGGTATATTATCTTTTATAACTATTTGTTTCATTTCGTGTTTATGACAATTACGCCGACCAACTTGACCTAGAAGTATTTATCTAGGAGGTATGTGAACCGGAAATTCCAACCGACCCTCTTGCCAAGAGGTTAAATTTAGTTGAAAAATAAAACAATTATTTGGAAGAAAAATTGAAAAGAATGGAAGAAGAGAAGATGAAATTGGAGTTGCATGTTGCTGGTGTCGTCGATCTACACAAGATCCACATGGATGCAATGCGCTTGAATATCATGAAGATTAAAAAATATGCCATTGATAAAGAGGCTTGGTATCATTATGGTGTTGGATTGATTTTTCACCTTAGTTGCGATTTTGATCACATTTGTTGTTGCATTTAAATGTTTTACATAGTTGTATGTTGTTTTATGAGAACTATATATGAACATTTTGTATTTATTTTTGTAGTAATAACATTTGATCATTATTGTACTTTGGTTTTAATGTGATGATGAACTTGTATTAATTTGGTCATTTCTCTATTCATGATGTTTTGTAATGGTTTTTGATATACTTAATTACATAATGTAGATGAACCGACAATGGATGTACGGTGACCGACACACTTCCGAGTACATTTTTTGGCCTGCATAATTTTCTCGATGTGGGTGAGGCAAACAAGCAGAATGGTTTTATGTACTATCCATGTGTTTTTTGTGAGAATCCAAAGGATTACTCTTCCTCGAAAACCCTTCATTTCCACTTGCTTGAGAAGGGTTTCGTGCCCTAGTATAATTGTTGGACCAAGCACGGAGAAAGAGGAGTTATGATGGAAGAGCATGTAGAAGAAGAGGATGATGACAACTATCCGGATCCTATGTTCCCTGAATACGATGATACTGCAACAGGGAAAGCTGAAGATCAAGAGGCAGTAGATGTGCCCACTAATGATGATCTTCGCCGGGTCATTGTTGATGCACAGAGAAAATGCAAAAGTGAAAGGGGGAAATTGAAGTTTCACCACATGTTAGAGGATCACAAAAAAGGGTTGTACCCAAATTGCAAAGATGGCAACACAAAATTCGGTACCACATTGGAATTGCAAGAGAATGGTGTATCTGACAAGGGATTTCAGAAGCTACTGAAAATAATGAAGAAGAAGCTTCCAAAGGATAATGAATTGTCCGACAGTACGTACGAAGCAAAGAAGGTTCTTTGCCCTCCAGGATTATAAGTGTAGAAGATACATGCATGCCCTAATGACTCCATCCTCTACCATGGTGAGGAGTATGAGAATTTGAATGCATGCTCGATATTGCGGTGCATTGCGGTATAAGATCACACGAGATGATCGTGGTGTTGTTGTGGGCGAGCGTCCCTGGAAGAGGGTTCATGCCAAGGTGATGTGGTACGCTCCTATAATACCACGATTGAAACATCTATTCAGAAACAAAGAGCATGCCAAGTTGTTACGATGGCACAAAGAAGACCGTAAGAAAGACGGGATGTTGAGAGTACCCGTTGATGGGTCGCAGTGGAGAAAAATCGAGTGAAAGTGGCGGGAGTTTGCAGGTGACACAAGGAACTTATAGTTTGGTTTAAGAGCAGATGACACTAATCCGTTTGGGGAGCAGAGCAGCAATCATAGCATGTGGCATGTGACTCTATGTATCTATAACCTTCCTCCTTGGTTGTGCATGAAGCATAAGTTCATTATGATGCGAGTGCTCATCCAAGGCCCTAAGCAACCCAGCAACGACATTGATGTATACCTAAGGCCATTAGTTGAACAACTTTAACAGTTGTGCGATATCAAAGGTGTACGTGTGTGGGATGAGCACAAAGAGGGAATTTGACCTACGAGAGTTGCTGTTTGTAACCATCAATGATTGGTCTGCTCTTAGTAACCTTGTAGGATAGACAAACAAGGGATACAATGCATGCACGCACTATTTAGATAAGACTGAAAGTATATATTTGGACAAATGTAAGAAGAATGTGTACCTAGGACATCGTCGATTTCTTCCGAGCACGCACCCCTTAAGAAAGAAAGGCAAGCATTTCAAAGCTGAGGCAGATCATTGGAAGAAGCGTGTCCTCCGTGCTGGTGATGCTATATTTGATATAGTCAAGGATTTAAAATCAATCTTTGGAAAGGGTCCTGGAGGACAATCTATTCCGAATGACGATGATGGATACACACCTATGTGGAAGAAGAAATCTATATTTTGGGACCTACCTATTGGAAAGACCTAGAGGTCTGCTCTGCAATCGACGTGATGCACGTGACGAAGAATCTTTGTGTGAACCTGCTAGTATTATTGGGTGTGTATGGGAATACAAAAGATACACCGGAGGCATGGGAAGACCAACAACATATGAACGAAAAAGACGGCATGCATCCAAAGCAGTATCAAGATCCTTCCATCTATGCTCTTACTAAAGCAGAGAAGGAAATCTTTTTTGAATGCCTGCTCAGTATCAAGGTCCCGTGTGTCTTCTCGTCGAATATAAAGGGAACAATAAATATGGCGGAGAAAAAATAATCCAGAACCTAAAGTATCGTGACTGCCACGTGATTATGACGCAACTACTTCCGGTTGCATTGAGGGGGCTTCTACGAGAAAATGTTCTATTAGACATTGTGAAGCTGTGTGCATTCCTCAATGCAATTTCTTATAAGGTAATCAATCTATAAATCCTACCAAGGTTATAGAATGATTTGGTCTAGTGCCTTGTCAGTTTCGAGTCGGTGTTCCCACCACCCTTATTCAATATTATGACTCGCATCCCAATTCACCTAGTCGACGAGATTGCCATTCTGGGTCATGTATTTCTACACAATTCGTTCCCCTTTGATAGGTTCATGGGAGTCTGAAAGAAATATGTATGTAACCGTGCTAGGCCAGAAGGAAGCATCTCCAAGGGCCATGAAACATAGATTTCATTGAGTTTTATGTTGACTTTATTCCTAACATTAAGCCGATTGGTGTGCCTCAATCGCGGCATGAGGGGAGACTGAGTGAAAAAGGCACGCTAGGACCAAACTCAATAATATGTAGGGACAAGCATTCTTGGGTGCAAGCACACTACACAGTTCTACAAGATTCTACCTTAGTGTCCCCGTATATCAATGAACACAAGAAGATTCTATGCTCCAAACACCCGGAGCAGTCTAACGACTCGATTACACGTTAACACATGGGGACTTTCGCCGGTTGGTTGCAAACACATCTCATGAGTAAAAACACTGTGGGAGATGACATGTACTTGTTGGCTAGGACACCATCTTCGACTGTATTGGCTTTCCAAGGGTATGAGATAAATGGGAATACATTTTACACGATCCCTAAGATAAAAACAGCACCAACCAAAACAGTGGTGTCCACTTTGATGCAGCAAACACCAATAGGGCAAATGACACATATTATTGTTACATAGAGGATATATGGGTACAGGTAGACCCGCAGTACGAAGTGAAAATAGTGGATCTCAACAATCTTGGGTACACAGACGAACCATTCATCCTAGCCAATGATGTGGTGCTGGTTTTCTATATGAAGGGCATGTCTACCAAACCAACAAAAGGAAAAGATAAGGAAGTGAATACATCATATGATGAGCCAAAGTGCCACATAGTTCTTTCATGGAAAAGAAACATCGTTGGAGTGGGGAATAAGACAAACATGTCATAATATTATGAAAAGTTTCATGAAATTCCTCCCTTCACAATGAAGACTAACCCAAGCATCCTGTTAAATGATGAAGATTATCCATGGTTATGATGCAATAAGCAAGGGACACATGCGAAGAAATAGTTTTATACCCCAAGATCCCACTCTGGGATGTAACCGACTTCACCGCCATCACTTTCTCTCTAGTGTGAGTTTCCGGACTTATAGCTGGAAAGTGCCACTTCGGACAAACCGAAGGGGATCTTAAATAGGGCATTTTGGCATTTGAAACATGATTTTAGAATAATTTGGTATTAAATTATGATTTTAATTATTCCTTTCCTTTTAGTATTTTAATTGTACAGAGGAGTTAATCAATGCAATTACGTCCAAAGAAAATATGAATGTCTTTTGAGCATTCCACATAAGCCGCTTGAGGTTGACATGCATAGGCCATACACCCTCACTAGTTGGAGATATTGTAGAGCAACAAAGTAGATGAGATAGGGGCAGCACTAAGAGGAACACGAGTTCGACTGCTCGGTTGCTTCCAGTAAATTAGGCCTGAGAGAGAAGTTAAGCGCTGGAGGTGTTATCATGTCAGTCAAGTTGGTAGGCCACCTGAAAAGCATGCTCTGTTATCGCAAATTTAGGAAAGGGTTGAAAGGTGAAGTTGATGATATGTTGAGGGCTGAGAAATCATAGAATCCTATGAGAATAGTCTATTATTTTGGCATATCTCATGAACATCTAGGCACCTTTATATTATCTTGCATTAGGAGTACAAACCCACATCATGAGTATGTTGGGTTATACCCAAAGGGCTCTAGATTCCAAAGAATGATTTTAACAAACCGGAGGGAATCTTTGTAAGAGTTAGGGTATATATGTGTTTTGGCATTTGAAACATGATTTTAGAATAATTATTTATTAAGTCTTGGGGACTAGAAAATGGGTAGGTCGAAGGCTTGGAGCACCAGTTGGAGATCTTTATAGAGCAGGAGAGTAGCTCACATAGGGCGCCACTAAGAGGAACACGGGTTCGCCTGCACAGTTGCTCCCAATAAATTAGGCATGAGAGAGAAGTTAAGCGCTAGATGATGAGAGAGAAATAGTGTATGACATAAAGTTGGATCTACTGTGTAGTTTCTCTGTTCGGAGGACCCATTATACAGCAGAGGCATCGGAGATGATAAGAGAGAAACATTACATGACATAAGAGAGGCACCTTTATATTATATTACATGAGGAGTACAAACCCACATCATGATTATGTTGGGTTATACCCAAAGGGCTTTAGATTCCAAAAAAAGATTTTGACAACATTGATCGCCTTGTGTCATATTTTCAAAAACATATTATCAAACCACCATTTGATGTTGGACCTTCAATGCGAAATGTTTCGGTAATGGTACCTATAAAAAATAACTTGATAGAACTATTTGTCATTCCATGATGAAAATCTATATAATCAAACATTGCATTCATATAAGCATTCACTCTAGCAAGTATTCTAGCAATCAAAATACAGTCAATGAATAAAGCAGTAAATAAAACAATAAGGTTATTAGGTTAACAAAAATTATTTTATTATATTCTTCAACAACAAAAAGAATCAACTAGAAAGCTTTTATAAAATTCTAGTTATGATCAAAGAATCACTCTAGCAACTTTATATTTTTTTTGGAACTAACCCGGACTGGCGCTGTTTTCATCAGAACTACCATGGTGTTTTTTTTGAAGAAATAAAAGTTCTCCAAATGCAACGGAACTTTTTGATGATTTTTTGGAACAAAAGAGGCAGTATAAGCTTCGTGGGAGATTGAGAAGGTGAAGGAGGTGGCCACTACCCACCAGGGCACGCTAGAGGCCTTGCCCGTGGGCCGGTGGGTAGTGGACACTGCTACTGCAACAAAAGACCTTCCAACGGCGCCAGAAACACGTGCTGATGGGTGACTGTTCTTGTCTTGATTCTCCTCAGCAACGACACGAGGAATCCTTCTGCTACGGCTACGCCTTTAGGGACTTCCTAGGCAAATATGCAAAGGATTTCCCCGTGGCCATGGAGCCTTGCATTGGTGTTCCCTCGAAGCGGAAAGGGTGATGTAGCGTAGCGGTGGTAAGTATTTCCCTCAGTTTTGAGAACCAAGGTATCGATCCAGTGAAGGAGTATCACAAGTGCGTGCACAAACACAGAGAACCTGCTCCCAATGCTATAGAGGGTTGTCAATCCCTTATAGATTGTTCGCAAAGTGAGATCTGAAAGCAACAAAGTAACAAAGCAAAGTAATAGCGGAGGTGTAAATGATAGATGTGAATAGACCCCGGGGCCGTAGTGTTTACTAGTGGCTTCTCTCATGAAAGCAAGTAGACGGTGGGTGAACAAATTACTGTCGAGCAATTGATAGAACTGCGCAAAGTCGTGACGTTATCTATGGCAATGATTATATCTATAGGCATCACGTCCAAAACAAGTAGACCAATACTTTCTGCATCTACTACTATTACTCCACACGTCGACCGCTATCCAGCATGCATCTAGTGTATTAAGTCCAAAAGAACAGAGTAACGCCTTAAGCAAGATGACATGATGTAGATGGACAATCTCATATCAACGACAGAGCCCACCTTGTTTCCCTTGATGGCAACTACTTAATGTGTGCCTTGCTGCCCCTACTGTCACTGGGAAAGGTCACCACATGGTAAGAACCCAAAACCAAGCACTTCTCCCATTGCAAGAATCATAGATCTAGTTGGCCAAACAAAACCCAAGACTCGGAGAGACTTACAAGGATATCAAATCATGCATATAAGAAATCAGCAAAGACTCAAATATATATCATAGATAATCTGATCACAAATCCATAATTCATCGGATCTCGACAAACACACCGCCAAAGAAGATTACATCGGATAGATCTCCATGAAGATCATGGAGAACTTTGTATTGAAGATCCAAGAGAGAGAAGAAGCCATCTAGCTACCAACTACGACCCCGTAGGTCCGAAGTGAACTACTCACGAGTCATTGGAGGGGCGATGATGATGATGAAGAAGCCCTCCAACTCCAAAGTCCCCTCCGGCAGGGTGCCGGGAAGGGTCTCCAGATGAGATCTCGCGGAAACGGAAGCTTGCGGCGGCGGAAAAGTATTTTCGAGGCTCCCTTTTATTTTTTCTGATTTTTAGGGAATATATAGGCGCAAGATCTAGGTCACGGGGATGCCAGGGAGGCCACAAGCCCTGCCACCGCTGCCCCCCTGGTGGCGGAGCGGGGGCTTGTGGGATCCCTGCAGCCCTCCTGGCTTGGCCCACAGGCCCCCTGATCTTCTTCCGTTCGGGAAAAATCATTTCGGGGATTTTATTCCGTTTGGACCCCGTTCCAAAATCAGATCTGAAAAGAGCCAAAAACATAGAAAAACAGGAACTGGCACTTGGCACTGAATTAATAAGTTAGTCCCAGAAAAAGATATAAAAGGTACATAAAACATCCAAAGATGACAAGATAACAGCGTGAAACCATCAAAAATTATAGATACGTTTGAGACGTATCAAGCATCCCCAAGCTTAACTCCTGCTCGTCCTCGAGTAGGGAAGTGATAAAGAATGAATTTTTGATGCTTTCATGCTACCTAGCATAGATGTCCTTTGTAACTCCTCTTATGTGACGTGAATGTTCAGATCCATTTGATTCAAAACAATAGTTTTCTACTGACGTGGAAACAATAATAATTCAAGCAAACTAGCAAGGTAATCATGAACTTTCAAAATAACAAGGCCAAAAGAAAGTTATCCCTACAAAAGCATATAGTCTGGCTATGCTCTATCATCATTGCACAACGAATTTAAAAAAAGCACAACCCCGGTATTGGCCAAGCAATTGTTTCACACCTTTACTTTCTCAAACCTTTTCAACTCTCACGCAATACATGAGCGTGAGCCATGGTTTTAGCACTATAAGTGGTGTGGAGTGTGGTGGATGTTGCAAGACAAAAAAGGAGAAGATAGTCACATTATCTGGGCATATCAATGAGCTGTGGAGATGCTCATCAATAGATATCAATGTGAATGAGTAGGGATTGCCATACAAATGATGCAATAGATCTAAGAGTATGTGAAAGCTCTTAAAGAAAACTAGTGGGTGTCCATCCAACTTGCTTTCTCACGAAGACCTAAGGCAATTTTGAGGAAGCCTATCATTGGAATATACAAGCCAAGTTATATAATGAAAATTTCCCACTAGCTATATGGTGGTGACAAAACGAGAAACTCTCAATCATGAAGATCATGGTGCTTAATATGCACAAGTGTGGAAAAAGTGGTAACATTGTCCCTTCTCTCTTTTTCTCTCATTTTTTTGGTGGGCTCTTTGGCCTCTCTATTTTTGGTGGGCTTCTTTGGCCTCTTTTATTTCCTCACATGGGACAATGCTCCATCAATGATAACCATCACACTTTCAACTCAAAACTTAGAGCAACGATGACTCTATATGGAATGCCTTCGGTAGTGTACCGTGGCAATGATCTAGCATGGCATAGACATTAATGGAAACATCATGCTAGCTATCTTACGATCATGCAATGGCAATGTAGATGTGGTGGCACATGTCATGGTGGTAGTCGCATGACAATATATCTCGGAATGACTTTGAGAAAGCCATAGTAGGTAGGTATGGTGGCTGTTTTGAGGGAGGCTAATGGTGGGTTTTGTGTACCGGTGAAAGTTGCACGTCACTAAGAAGATAGTGATGGTGAAAGGTAAAAGTGCATATAAACCATGGACTCAACATTAGTCATGAAGAACTCATATACTTGTTGCAGAAGTTTTATTAGTAATCGAAACAAAGCATTCAACGCATACTCCTAGGGGAAGGGTTGGTAGGTATAAACCATCGCGCGATCCCGACCGCCACGCAAAGGATGACAATCAATAGACTAATCATGCATAGATTTCATCACATAGCGGTTCACCATACGTGCATGCTACGGGAATCACTAACTTCAACACAAGTATTTCTAGATCCACAACACCTTACTAGCATGACTTCAATATTACCAAAACCACAACTCAAAACTAATTGAGAGGAACCAAACTTCTCTAACTATTCAATGCACATGAAGGTGGAAGTTTTCGTATCCCTTTGGATAACTACCCCTTTTGAGACTACTTTAAAAGCATAGATCAACTACCAAGACACGCACCGCTGTGCTCTAAAAGATATAAGTGAAGCATAAAGAGCAAAAGTATCTAGCTCAAAAGATATAAGTGAAGCACATGTGAGCTGAATTGTCTACCAAAAGATATAAGTGAATCTCGACAAACTCACGGTGAGTGCATGTATCTCTCTCTAGGTGTGCAGCAAGGATAATTGTGACACAACAAAAATGAAATACTCCTACGATACAAGACGCTCCAAGCAAAAACACATAACATGTGGTGAATAAAAATATAGCCCGAAGTAATGTTACCGATGGATTGAAGACGAGAGAGGGGATGCCTTCCCGGGGCATCCCCAAGCTTAGACTTTTATGGAATCCTTGAATCTCTTGGGGGGCCTTGGGCATCCCCAAGCTTGAGCTCTTGCCACCCTTTATCTCTTTGTCCATAAGAACTTCACCCAAAACTTGAAAACTTCACAACACGAAACTTAAACAGAAACTCATGATAACATTAGTATGAGAAAGCAAACCACCACTTCCTTAGGTACTGTAGCAAACTTAAATTCTACTTGTGATGATGTTGGGTTACTGTATTTTCAATATTCCATGGCTAATACCCCCCCCCCCCCGATACCATCCATAGTTTCATCAAAATAAGCAACCAACACAACAAAAACAGAATCTGTTAACAGCAGACCAGTCTGTAGCAAGCTGTATATTTCGTATACCTCTTGTACATAAAAATTCTGAAAAATTACCACAGTCTGAAGAATTTGCGTAGCAATCAGCAGCAAAAAGAATCAACTCAAAAGCTCTTACAGAAAAAAAATTAAAATTCTTTTCATGAGCAGAAAGTTTCTGTCTTTTCCAACATGACCAAACGATCATCCCCAAGACTAATCATAACGGTTTTGCTTGGCACAAACGCAAAAAGAAACACAATCATAACAGAATTATGAAAGTGTGGAAAACACAAAACAGAAAGAAAAAGGATAGATTCGCTGGGTTGCCTCCCAACAAGCGCTTTTGTTTAACGCCCTTAGCTAGGCAAAAGGTGATGGAATCACGTATAGTCATCTTTGGTGCTCAAACCATAAGTAGCCCTCATCATAGATTCATAAGGCAATCTTATTTTCTTTCTTGGAAAGTGCTCCATGCCCTTCTTCAAAGGAAATTGAAATCTAATATTCCCTTCCTTCATATCGAAGATAGCACCGATAGTCCTTAGGAAAGGTCTACCAAGAATAATGGGACATGAAGGGTTGCAATTTATGTCAAGTACAATGAAATCCACGGGTACATAGTTCTTATTTGCAACAATAAGAACATCATCGATCCTTCCCATGGGTTTCTTGACAGTAGAATCAGCAAGATGCAAATTAAGAGAACACTCTTTAATCTCATGAAAACCAAGAATATCACATAAAGACTTTGGAATCGCAGAAACACTAGCACCCAAATCACACAAATCATTGCACTCATAGTTTTTGATCTTGATTTTGATAGTAGGTTCCCACTCATCATGAAGTTTTCTAGGTATAGAGACTTCTAGTTCGAGCTTCTCTTCAAGAGATTTCATCATAGCATCTACGATATGCGCGGTAAAGGCTTTGCTTTGGCTATAAGTGTGTGGAGAGTTTGCAGTGGATTGCATCAAATAAATGCATTCAAACAAGGAGCAATTATCATAATTGAATTCCTTGAAATCCAAAGTGGGAGTTTCATTACTACCCATAATTTTGATTTCTTCTACTCCACTCTCCACACCTTTATCATCAAGATAGGTGGACTCCGAATCATTGAGGCGTTTTTAACCAAAGTGGATTCATATCCAACCCCTCCATAAATAGGTTTGACACGCGAAAACAAAGATTCAAGAGGATACATACCAAGCACTTTAAGATCTTCGTGATTTGCATCACAAATTTCAGGTTTAGCTGCCATCTTATTGACTAAGGTAGCCTGCTTGTCAGAAATTTGGCCCACCAATTTTTCAAGATGAGCAAGCTGAGAATTAAGTGCAAGGAAATCATTGGCCATATCATCAACCTCTTTATTCAAACAAACCAAAAAGGAATTTTGCTCTTTTAATTCCCTACGGAAGTAACTATTTTGGTCAAACTGTGAAGACATGAAACCTTTAACATTAGTTTCAATCTCCTCCAATTTTCTGAAATAGTTTGGTTTGGCCATGAGGAAAGGTCTCTCACGAACAAACCGAAGAGCAGGCAGGCGAAAAGGGAAAGGCAAAAAGAAAAAGAAAACGGCAAAGGAGAAAGGCAAATGAAAACGACAAATGTGAAGTGGGGGAGAGGAAAATGAGAGGCAACTGGCAAAAAAGTAAATGCAGGAGATGAGTTTGTGAGACCTACTTGGATAGATCTCTCCTTCCCCGGCAACGGTGCTAGAAATACTTCTGCTACTCCAACAAAAGACCTTCCAACGGCGCCAGAAACACGTGCTGACGGGAGACTGTTCTTGTCTTGATTCTCCTCAGCAACGGCACTAGGAATCCTTCTGCTACGGCTACGCCTTTAGGGAATTCCTAGGCAAATATGCAAAGGATTTCGCCGTGGCCTTGGAGCCTTGCATTGGTGTTCCCTCGAAGCGGAAAGGTTGATGTAGCGTAGCGGTGGTAAGTATTTCCCTCAGTTTTGAGAACCAAGGTATCGATCCAGTAAAGGAGTATCACAAGTGCCTGCACAAACACAAAGAACCTGCTCCCAACGCTATAGAGGGGTTGTCAATCCCTTATAGATTGTTTGCAAAGTGAGATATGAAAGCAACAATGTAACAAAGCAAAGTAAAAGCGGAGGTGTAAACGATAGATGTGAATAGACTCGGGGGCCGTAGTGTTTAATTGTGGCTTCTCTCATGAAAGCAAGTAGACTGTGGGTGAACAAATTACTGTCGAGCAATTGATAGAACCGCGCAAAGTCGTGACGTTATCTATGGCAATGATTATATCTATAGGCATCACGTCCAAAACAAGTAGACCGATACTTTCTGCATCTACTACTATTACTCCACACGTCGACCGCTATCCAGCATGCATCTAGTGTTTTAGGTCCAAAAGAACATAGTAACGCCATAAGCAAGATGACATGATGTAGATGGACAATCTCATATCAACGACAGAGCCCACCTTGTTACCCTTGATGGCAACTACTTAATGTGTGCCTTGCTGCCCCTACTGTCATTGGGAAAGGTCACCACATGGTAAGAACCCAAAACCAAGCACTTCTCCCATTGCAAGAATCATAGATCTAGTTGGCCAAACAAAACCCAAGACTCGGAGAGAATTACAAGGATATCAAATCATGCATATAAGAAATCAGCAAATACTCAAATATATATCATAGATAATCTGATCACAAATCCACAATTCATCGGATCTCGACAAACACACCGTCAAAGAAGATTTCATCGGATAGATCTCCATGAAGATCATGGAGAACTTTGTATTGAAGATCCAAGAGAGACAAGAAGCCATCTAGCTACTAACTACGGACCCGTAGGTCTGAAGTGAACTACTCACGAGTCATTGGAGGGGCGATGATGATGATGAAGAAGCCCTCCAACTCCAAAGTCCCCTCCGGCAGGGTGCCGGGAAGGGTCTCCAGATGAGATATCGCGGAAACGGAAGCTTGCGGCGGCGGAAAAGTATTTTCGAGGCTCCCTTTATTTTTTTTCCTGATTTTTAGGGAATATATAGGCGCAAGATCTAGGTCAGGGGGGCGCTAGGGAGGCCACAAGCCCTGCCACCGCCGCCTCCCCCTAGTGGCGGAGTGGGGGCTTGTGGACTCCCTGTAGCCCTCTTGGCTTGGCCCACAGGTCCCCTGATCTTCTTCCGTTCGGGAAAAAAATCATTTCGGGGATTTTATTCCGTTTGGACTCCGTTCCAAAATCAGATCTGAAAAGAGCCAAAAACACAGAAAAAATAGGAACTGTCACTTGGCACTGAATTAATAAGTTAGTCCCAAAAAAAGATATAAAAGGTACATAAAACATCCAAAGATGACAAGATAACAACGTGAAACCATCAAAAATTATTGATACGTTTGAGACGTATCAGACACATTGTGGCCCATTTGGATGTGAGACCGACGCCAGAAAATCCTGTAAACACAAAATACCAGAAATAACCCTAAATGAGAAATTCCACCACTGGAAGCCTTTGTAGACATGAAAAACCAATCGGGAGCCCGTTCCGGCACCCTGTCGGAGGGGGAGATCATCACCGATGGCCATCTTCATCATCCCGATGCCCACCATGATAAGGAGGGAGTAGTCCACCCTCGGGGCCGAGGGTTTGTACTAGTAACTATGTGTTTAATATCTCTCTCTCTCTCATGTTCTTGATATGGCACAATCTTGATGTATCACAGGCTTTGTTAATATAGTTGGATCACATGGTGTTTCTCCCTCTCTATCTTGTTGTGATGAATTGAGTTTTCCCTTTCAGATTTCATTTTATCAGATTGAATACTTTTATGGATTTGAGAGGACTTCATTTCTATCTTGCTATGAATACCCTTGGTGAGAATGGGGTATCATATTGATTCACTTGATAAATGTTTGGGCACTCAACTCGCGGATTCCCGAGGTGACATTGGGATAATCTATGCATAGGGGTTGATGCACATTCTCGTGTTTGTTTCTCCGGTAGAAATCTTGGGGCACTCTTTAAGGTTCTTTGTGTTGGATTGAGTATTATGAATCTGAATTTGTCATGGTGTTATTTTAGTACGAACTCTTGGATAGATCGATCGGAAAGGATAACTTGTTATTTTAGTATGAACTCTTAGGAAGATTGATCGAAAAGAATGACTTTGAGGTGGTTTCGTACCCTACAAACAATTTATTATTATGGTCCCCTCTTTATAGGAACTTTGGAGTGATTCTTCATCGCACATTGCGGGATTGTTATGTGATCCAATTATATTAGCATTGGTGAGAGATTGCATTAGCAAAAGTACGGACCCTAGGCCTCATTTTTCAAGCATTGCAATACCATTTGTGCTCACTTTCGGTACTTCCTACATTGTTGTATTTATTTATTTAGATTTTCTAAATATATTTCTACCATCCATATTACACTTGTATCACCATCTCTTCACCGAACTAGTGCACTTATACAATTTACCATTGTATTTGGTGTGTTGGGGACACAAGATACTCTTTATTATTTGGTTGCACGGTTGTTTGAGAGAGACCATATGCATCCCATGCCTCCCACGGATTGATAAACCTTAGGTCATCCACTTGAGGGAAATTTGCTACTAACCTGCAAAACTCTGCGCTTGGAGGCCCAACACGACTCTACAAGAACAAGTTGTGTAGTAGACATGTGTACACCCGAGACTAAAGGCCTTCCTTTAGTCCTGGTCGGAGCCACAAACTGGGACTAGTCCCGGTTTGTGGCTCCACCGGGACTAAAGGTAGGCCTTCAGTCCCGGTTTGTGGCCAGTAGGCCTTTAGTATCGGTTGTGACCACAAACCGGGACTAAAGTTAGGCCTTTAGTCCCGGTTGTAGCCACCAACTGGGACTAAAGTCGTGGGGTATATAACCGCGACCTTCTTCCTCCCCCAATACTTCTCCGTTTACAATCTCTCGCGCGACACCCTGCCCCGACGCTGAACACACCGCCGCTAGGCTGTTGCGATGGACTGCCCCGACGCCCTCGCCAATGCCCTGCCCCGATGCCCTTGCCGACGCCCTCTCGCCGACGCCCTGCCTCGCCGAGCATGCTGCATCCCCCGCCCTGCCCTAATGACGCCCTCGCCGATGCTCTACCCCTACGCCCCCTCGTCGACGCTTGCCCCGACGCCCCCTCACCAATGCCTCCTAAGTAAGGTAACAGTGTTTCTAGATTTACTGACTTTTTTGTCACCGCTAAACAATGCACATCAAGTGTGTGATGAAATGCCATAGGGCTCAAGGAATTTTAGGAATTTTTGAGAATTATCGTGGTGAGGTGTTGATGCACAAAAGAGTCTCGCAAAGTTTCAGAATTTTTGGAGAAATTTAAATTGGTATTTTACCATGGAGTTTGAATCTTGTCCAAATTTGAACTGAATGAAATTTGAAAAATATGAACTATGGAACCAAATGTTTTTGGTGGAATGGGTTGTGGGTACTGTCAAATAGATGGAGTAATTTTTGTGGGTCCAAAAGAATTGGGGATAATATATGTCCTTTGCAAATCAAAGCAACTATGAATAATTGAAATTCCAACTTCGGAATTTATTAAATATAACAAAAATACTTACATAGTTAGAGATATTTGCATAGTTAGAGATATTCATGATCAAAGTCATTTTTTAGAGAAATTTGCTTAGGTCATTAATCAAAGTTAGAGATATTTGCATATATAGGTTATTATCAAAGTTATTCATGATAAAAGTCATTTTTAGAGAAATTTGCATAGAGATTTTTTTTAGAGAAATGGTGTAGTTCGCAACAACAAAGTGAGGACAAGATATACTATAACGAGAAGAACCAAATAACATATGCATGCATACAAATATAATAGAAAAATCCTACATGACTCGAGTAAGAAGAGAACTTTTTTAGGTTTTCTTAGATAGAGAAACAAGTGTTAAAATGTGCATATGATGAGCGGCTACTTCATCATGATCATCTTGCTAAAACAAATTGTGGTAACCTATTTTTTTTCACTCGGTAGAATTACACGATTTGTGGTGTTGCATCTCTATGGAGTGATCATCTATGTTGGAGATGTTGGTCCCTGATCGTCCCTCCATTGTTCGACAAAAGGTGTCCATATGTTGTATAAACATAACCCCAATAAGTTCTGTATAATATTTGTAACATGTATGTGTTTGATCACCGCGGGCTTATATAGCTGATTGGACTTTGGAGTGCATAATTAGTCGAGTCCAGCATCAATATTAGTGAATGATTTTAGATTTTTTGGCACCACAAAGAGTTGTAAGAGGAGATTTCCCTTTGATTTTGAGGCCTATGAAAACATGATTTGCATGTCGGACAAGCATGAGAGAGGCGGTTCGCAAAGTATCCTCTCCCGAAAGATAGGATGACTCATAAGATATGACTCTATATAATGGCCTACCACGAACATAGTTATATTGGATAATTGATCTTCATATAAATGAAGCATAAAATTTTAGCAAACAGTTTAGAAATCACTTCGAAATTTTTATGTTGCCACTAATACATTGCTCATATGCATAGGATTCCTTCTGATTTGGTTGATGCCATGCCCTTGGTTTCCATGTAAAGTTGATGTAGCATGACTCAATCTTTCTCTCAAATTGTCAACATAATGTTACTATTTTGCATTCCCAGATTTTATTGATTCTAAAAACAACTTATCTCTCATGGTTTTATATTGCCATATTGTAATATTTGCAGAAACTATGGAAAATGACAGAGACTTAGAACAAGAAGAGATGTTGGGGAAAATAATCCGCGAGGAAGGTGATGATATCACCTCACAGTTTCTCAACAACTCCGATGGTGAGGGAATAGAGGATGTCGGCTCTCATGATCGAATGGAGGGAGGAGATGATGGCTCCACTGGTGTTGGAGCCCTAACTATTGCAAAGTCCGACGAGGCATATATATTAATTGAGCCTTTGCAGACTAGATACATTATTGATTTGAATGTACATATATTAATGTTTCTTTCTTCTTTTAGCCCTCCATACCGAGCCAACCTTCTATAAGGAGACGAGGCCCAAAAAAAAGTTGGGCGAGAATGAAAGGTTCATGATCGAAGAAGTCGCTATAGATGGCAAACCGACTCTACCCCAGAGGACCTCAGACTGATTTATACATCAGTGCAGAGTTGTTGTTAGGGACAATATCTCGAACAACATCCAAGAATGGAATAATCCAAAGACGGACGATGGAGTTTCTTATGTCGATGATAGATCCAAAGATGAGCCTTGGACTACGCTCATGAAAATTAAGGTTAGCCCTCACCTCTAAAACCCCTAGTATATATAGGAGGGAGGGAGGGGAGGAGGCTGCCTCAAACCCTCAAGGTTTGGCTGAAATTGGAGGTGGAGGAGTCCTACTCCAATCTTACTAGGAGTAGGATTCCTCCTTTCCACTTGGAAACCCTTTCCACCTTTTTCACCTTTGGGTTTTTTGTATCTCAAACCTCATGGGCCTTAGTGGGAGCTTATGTCAGCCCACTAGGGGCTGGTTTGTATCCACCCACAGCCCATAAGGCCCCTCGGGGCGTGACACCCCTCCCGATGGTCCCCGGCACCCTCCCGGCACTCCCGATACACTATCGATGAGCCCGAAACTTTTCCGATGACCAAAACAAGACTTCCTATATATCAATCTTCACCTTCGGACCATTCCAGAGCTCCTCGTGACGTCCGAGATCTCATCTGGGACTCCGAACAACTTTTGGTTACCAACACCTGTAACTCAACTATACCGAAACGTCATCGAACCTTAAGTGTGCAGACCCTGCGGGTTCGAGAACTATGCAAACATGATCGAGACACCTCTACGGTCAATAACCAATAACGGGACCTCGATGCCCATATTGGCTCCTACATATTCTACGAAGATCTTTATCGGTTGAACCTTTATGTCAAGGATTTAGTTAATCTCGAATGTTGTTCCCTTTGTCCTTCGGTATGTTACTTGCGCGAGATTCAATCGTCGGTATCTCTATACCTAGTTCAGTCTCGTTATCGGAAAGTCTCTTTACTCGTTCTGTAATACAAGATCTCATGGCTAACTCCTTAGTGACATTGCTTGCAAGGCTTATTGTGATGTTGTATTACCGAGTGGACCCCGAGATACCTCTCCGTCATAAGGAGTGACAAATCCCAGTCTCGATTCACGCCAAACCAACAGACACCTTGGGAGATACCTGTAGAAAAACTTTATAGTCACCCAGTTACGTTGCGACGTTTGATACACGCAAGGTATTCATCCGGTGTCCGGGAGTTGCATGATCTCATGGTCATAGGAACACATACATTGACATGCAGAAAACAGTAGCAATAAACTAACACAATCATATGCTATGTTTATAGTTTGGGTCTTGTCCATCACATCATTCTCCTAATGATGTGATCCCGTTATCAAGTGACAACACTTGTCTATGGCTAGGAAACATTAACCATCTTTGATCAACGAGCTAGTCAACTAGAGGCTTACTAGGGACAGTGTTTTGTCTATGTATCCACACATGTATTTGAGTTTCCAATCTATACAATTATAGCATGGATAATAAACGATTATCATGAACAAGGAAATATAATAATAACCAATTTATTATTGCCTCTAGGGCATATTTCCAACACTCTCCACTTGCACTAGAGTCAATAATGTAGTTCACATCACTATGTGATTTTGATGAATTTAACACCCATACAATTCTGGGGTTTGATCATGTCTTGCTTGTGAGAGAGGTTTTAGTCAATGGGTCTGAACCTTTCAGACATGAGTGTGCTTTACAAATCTCTATGTCATCCTGTATCTGCTACTACAAACATTCCATTTTGGAACTATTCGAAATGACTGCTCCACTATACGAATCCGGTTTACTACTCAGAGTTTTCCGGATTAGTGCCAAAGCTTGCATCAGCGTAACCCTTTACGACAAACTGTTTTAACACCTCCATAATCGAGAAAAATTTCCTTAGTACACTAGTTACTAAGGATAACTTTTGACCGATGTCCAGTAATCCATTCGTGGATCACTTTCGTACCCCTTGACAAATTCATGGCAAGGCACCCATCAGGTGCAATACACAACATAGCATACTATAGAGCCTTTGGATAATGCATAGGGGACGACCTTCGTCCTTTAACTTTCTTCTGTCGTAGTCTGGCTTTGAGTCTTACTCCAATTCACACCTTACAACACAACCAAGAACTCCTTCTTTGCTGATCTATTTTGAACTCCTTCAAAAACTTGTGAAGGTTCATTGAAAGTTCTGTTAAGCGTTTTGATCTATCTCTATAGATCTTGATGATCAATGTTCAAGTAGCTCTATCCAGGTTTTCCTTTGAAAAACTCCTTTGAAACAACCCTTTATGCTTTCTAGAAATTCTACATTACTTCCGATCAACAATATGTCAACCACATATACTTATCAGAAATTCTATAGTGCTCCCACTCACTTCTTTGGAAATACAAGTTTCTCGTAAACCTTGTATAAACCCAAAAGCTTTGATCATCTGATCTAAGCGTATATTCCAACTCCGAGATGCTTGCTCCAGTCCATAGAAGGATCGCTGGAGCTTGCATACTTGTTAGCATCCTTAGGATCGACAAAACCTTCTGGTTGTATCACGTACAACCTTTCCTCAAGGAAACCGTCGAGGAAACAATGTTTTGACATCCTATGTGCAATATTTCAAAAATAATGCAGCAACTGCTAACATAATTCCAACAGAATTTTAGCATCGCTACGAGTGAGAAAGTCTCATCATAGTCAATTCTTTGAACTTGTCAGAAACATCATTGCGACAAGTCAAGCTTTTCTTAATGGTGACTTTTCACCACCATCGTCTTATTCCTTTTAAAGATCCATCTGCACTTAATAGTCTTACGACCAACAAGTAGTTCTACCAAAGTCCACACTTTGTTTTCATACATGGATCCTCTCTTGGATTTCATGGCCTCCAGCCATTTGTCGGAATCCGGGCCCACCATCGCTTCGCCATAGCTCGTAGGTTCATTGTTGTCCAACAACATGACCTCCAAGACAGGGTTACATACCACTCTGGAGCAGTATGTGACCTTGTCGACCTATTAGGTTTGTAGTAACTTGATCCGAAGCGCTGCTAGCAGTCCCCGGCAACGACACTAGAAAAATGTTGTTGACGTGTTCCTGACTTGATGCCTCCATGGGAACGGAGCCAAAACTGCTCCCAGTTGCTCAACAATTAGCAATTGTCTTGCAATGGCCCACCAGCGCGTGGGTTCGCGGCAGTTTTCGAGGGTAGAGTACCCAAATTTGTTGGTTCGCCCGACAGGAAGTGAAAGGATACTCTCAAGTATTAGGAGCTGAATGTGTCAGATTCAACCACACCTGAAAGATTAGTATCTGCAAGCAAAGTACCAGCAGCAAAGTAGTATGATAACAACGGTGCCAGAAACGATCCGTTGACGGCAAACTATTCCTAACGGTTGTATCAATGGCGCCAGAAGTTGCCCGTGGACGAGAAATATTCTTTCCCGTCAACATCGAGAGAAAAAGTATTGTAGCAGGTAGCAGCAGTGTAACGAGTAACAGCAATGGCAAGGAACAACAATAGTGACAGCAGTCGCAAGTAGCAACAGTAGCAAGTAACAACAGTAGCAAGTAGCAGTAGAGCAAAGCAAGTAACAGCAGCAACAAGCAACGGTAGTAACGGCAGCAGTAGGACAAACTCGTAGGCAATGGGTCGGTGATTCGTTTGGATGACATTCATCATGCAACAGTTATAACACGGAGAGATATGTGGCTAGCTCCCGTTCGTCAATGTGATGTAGGCATGCATTCCGTGTGTAGTCATACATGCTTAGGGAAAAGAACTTGCATGACATCTATTGTCCATCCCTCTCGTGGCAGCGGGGTCCAAAAGGATACTACGGGATATTAAGGTTCTCCTTTTAATAAAGAAACGGAACAACGCATTAGCACTTGGTGAACACATGAACTCCTCAAACTATGGTCATCACCGGGAGTGGTTCCGGTTATTGTCACTCCGGGGTTGCCGGGTCATAACACATAGTAGGTAACTACAACTTGCAAGATCGGATCTAAAACACACATATATTGGTGACAACATAATAATTTCAGATCTGAAATCATGGCACTCGGGCCCTAGTGACAAGCATTAAGCATGGCAAAGTAGTAGCAACATCAATCTCAGAACATAGTGGATACTAGGGATCAATCCCCGTCAAAACTAACTCGATTACATGATAGATCTCATCCTACTCGTCACCGCCCAGAGAGCCTACGAATAGATTACTCACGAACGATGAAGAGATTCATGGAATTGGAGAGGGAAGAAGGTTGATGATGACGATGGCGACGATTTCCCCTCTCCGGAGCCCAAAACGGACTCCAGATCTGTCCTCCAGATGAAGAACAGGATGTGGCGGCGCCTCCGTATCGCAAACGCGATGAAATCTTCTCTTCTGAATTTTTTCGGGACGAAAGTGAATTTATAGAGCTGGAGTTGGAGGTGGCAGACCCACGTGGGCCCCACAAGCTTGGTTGCCGCGGCCCGCGGGGGGGGGGGGGGGGCAATAGGGCTTGTATCACTGGCCCATCCCCTCCGGTGGATCTTTGCGCATGCATTTTTCATATTTTCTAGAAGTATTCTCCGTAAATTTTCAGGACGTTCCGAGAACTTTCATTTCTGCACAAAAACAACACCATGGCAATTCTGCTGAAAACAACGTCAATCCGGGTTTGTTCCATTCAAATCCATGCAAATTAGAGTCCAAGTCAAGGGCAAAAGAGTTTGGAAAAGTAGATACGATGGAGACGTATCAACTCCCCCAAGCTTAAAACCTTGCTTGTCCTCAAGCAACTCAGTTGACAAACTGAAAGAGAAAGAAAAACTTTGACAAACTCTGTTTGATCTTGTTGTTGCAACTATGTCTAACTCATAACCAGAAGTACTAGTAACCTTACAAGTACCAATCGGAGTCCTGAGATGGAGATTGGTTACAAGAGATGAACTAGGGATTGGAGAGGAGATGGTGCTGATGAAGATGTTGATGAAGATGCCTCCCCTCCGACGAGAGGAGTGTTGGTTATGATGATGTCGACGACTTCCCCCTCCGGGAGGGAAGTTTCCCCGGCAGGATCGTCCTGCCGGAGCTCTGGATTGGATCTGCTCAAGATCTGCCTCGTGGCGGCGGCGAACCACGAAAAATCTCCCGATTGATTTTTTTGGAACGAAACCCTTCATGTAGCCCACAAAAGAGGGGGGCCAGTGGGCCGTCAGGGAGCCCACAAGCTTGCCATCCGCCACCAGGGGGGTGGCGGTGGCAGGGCTTGTGGCGCCCTCGTAGCCCCCCTTTGGTACTTCTTTAGCCCATTATTTTTTATATAATCCCAAAAAAATCCACGTAACTTTTCAGGGCATTTGGAGATGTGCAGAATAGTGGACTAAGATTTGCTCCTTTTCCAGTCCAGAATTCCAGCTGCCTGAATTCTCCCTCTTCAAATAAACCTTGCAAAATAAGAGAGAAAAGGCATAAATATGGTACCACAAAGTAATATAACAGCCCATAAAGCAATAAATATAAACATGAATGCATGATGCAAAATGGACGTATCAACTCCCCCAAGCTTAGACCTCGCTTGTCCTCAAGCGAAAACCAAGTTCCATAAACATGTCCACATGTTGAGGGACGAAGGTGTCGATCAAACATAATACGGACATGAGGGCATCATGATCACACATAGGACAGCAATACATCATACAGATTCTTCTGGGAAAGTAACAATTCCTTCACAAAGCAAAGCATGAAGCAAAAACCCTACCGAGAAGTAACCAACAACAGTCCAAAGTCATTAAGGCAATTGCAATTTATCACAACATCAGAAACAGTCAAGTAAGAGCTTGTAAGGAAAATTCACATACTCAATCATCTCTTTTGTTTTCCACAATTGTTACAACTCACGTGGTACTCATGGTGTCAAAGTTTCAGCTGGACACAGAGGAAGATAGGGGCTTATAGTTTTGCATTCCCACTATGTACCTCAAGGGTAAAGTCAACAATAATAAAGCCTAAGTACTCAACTCCAAGTTGATATAGGAATATAGATCTTTCCCAAGCATGTGACGGTAGCCAAGACAAAGGCAGAAATAGGGAATTGGTGAAGATCACCATGACTCTTACAAGGGCAAAAAGTAAAGGTACAAGAGAGGCCCTTCACAGAGGGAAGCAGAGGTTGTTATGCGCTTTTGAGGTTTGAATGCGTGTCCTCTTAGTGCGGAGGAACGTCACTTTATATTGCCTCCTGTGATAAAGAACTTTATTATCCAGTCTGTCGCTTTTATGTCTTCCTCATCACAGGTTCGTACAAAGCTTATTTTCCACACACTTATATATCATACATATTAGAGAGCAATTTTTATTGCTTGCACCGATGACAACTTACTTGAAGGATCTTATTCAATTCATAGGTAGGTATGGTGGACTCTCATGGCAAAACTGGGTTGGAGGTTTATGGATGCACAAGTAGTATCTCTACTTGGTGCGGGAGTTTTGGCTAATATGAGGTGGAAGCAATCGTCACATGCTAAGGGATCTCTAATCATATAACATTGTTTAGAACCGAGCAAACACAATTCATTATGTTGTCTTCCTTGTCCAACATCTACTCCTAAGCATGCAATAGTTTGGTGAGTGCTCACAATTGTAAAAAGTGTCTAAGATGATATTTATATGTGAACCTCTCTTTCCTTATTACTTCTTATTAATTGCAACAATGACTGAGGTCTATGTTGATTTATTCTCAACAAGTTTCAATCATCATACATGTCATATGTGAAGTTATCACTTTCCATAAGATCATCTCATGATCTTTCATGCTATCATTCTTTTCATAATTTTGATCATGGCACAAAGCACAGCCCTTGACTAAGATACTCTTTATTATATAGCTCATAAGCTCGAATACATCGGGGGAGAGACAAAAGCAAAAGACTCAAACTAAACACTAAAGACTTATGCCTCTAAGAGAAGAAATAAAAACTGAAAAGGAAAGAACTAAAACAAAGGTAAAAGCAAAAGATATAAAGGTGATACGATACCAGGGCAACTCCCCCAAGCTTGGCAGAAGCCAAGGGGATTGCACATACCAATGCTTGGTTGTCTTCCTTTGGTGGTGATGGTGGTGTTGTTGTTGAAGCAGTCTTGAGCTTGTCTAATTTCCACTTGAGCAAAAAGTTCTGCTCCCTTAGATCATCATTTTCCTCCTCAGGTTTCAACACTCTATGGCAAAGTTCCTGCTTACTCTCCTGCAAGAAACGAGAAGGGATAAACAAGGTCTTAGGCTTATTCCTTTGGTCAGGGAGGCTTGACTTCGTGAACTCCACATGAGTGCGTCCAGGTTGAGGTAGAGGAGCATCCTCTTCATTGGAACTCGTTTGTTCCTTCCCCTTGGGCTCATAGTCCTCTTCCTCGTCAGTGGTCCAGCCATATGGTTCCAGGTCCCCATTAATCCTAGAGTTAGCACGATCATCGGCCACATAGATCTCTTCTTCTGAATCTTGAGAAGACATCTTGACCTAAATCTACGGCAGACAACAAGCTTGAAACGAAAACAGAGGAAAACTGCGCGATACGGAGATCAAAACCTTTGGGTGAATATATATATTGATTTTTTCTGGACCAGAAGGAGTGCTCCGCAAGAAAACGGAGTCCGGGAGGCACACGAGGTGCCCACAAGCCCTCCCTCCGCCACGAGGGGGTAGGTGGCGGTTTCCAAGCTTGTGGCCGCCTCGTGCACTCTCCGGACTGCTTTTTATTTTTCTAATTTTCCAAAAATTCCAAAACGGAGGAATTTTCCTATTGGAAAAGCATCGGAGTCCAATTTCTTACCGAAAGAGACACCTCTTCGTTTTCAGGGTTTGAAACAGGCTGATAAACATCCTTTATGTATTCCTCTGGAGTTATGACATTGATGATATTGGTCTCAACATTTATGGGAGTACTAGAGATGTAATGCTTGATTCTTTGCCCATTTACCACTCTAGGAAAATTTCCTTCCGTGTTATTGATTTTGATGGCACCGGAGCAATATATTTCCTCGATAACATAAGGACCTTCCCATTTAGAGAGAAGCTTGCCTGCGAAGATCCTCAAACGAGAATTGTATAGTAGGACATAATCACCTACATTGAACTCTCGTTTTTGTTTTTATTTGTCGTGCCATCTCTTAACCTTTTCCTTGAACAACTTGGCATTCTCATATGCCTGGGCCCTCCATTCATCTAACGAGCTGATATCAAACAACCGCTTCTCACCGGCAAGTTTGAAATCAAAGTTGAGCTCTTTGATTGCCCAATAAGCTTTGTGTTCCAGCTCAAGAGGTAAATGACAGGCCTTACCGTAAACAATTTTATACGGCGACATGCCCATGGGATTCTTATAAGCAGTCCTATAAGCCCATAGTGCATCGTCAAGTTTGCTAGACCAATTCTTTCGAGATCTATTGACGGTCTTTTGTAGGATCAATTTGATCTCCCTATTACTCAACTCCACTTGACCACTAGACTGAGGATGATAAGGAGATGCAACTCTATGGTTGACATCATACTTAGCGAGCATCTTGCATAAAACACCATGAATGAAGTGTGAACCGCCATCAGTCATCAAATATCTAGGGACTCCAAATGTTGGGAAAATGACTTCTTTAAGCATCTTAATAGAGGTGTGGTGATCAGCATTTTTAGTGGGAATAACCTCTACCCACTTGGTGACATAATCCACAGCAACTAAGATGTGAGTGTACCCATTGGAACTCGGGAAGGGTCCCATATAATAAAAGCCCCAGACATCAAATGGTTCAATGACAAGTGAATAGTTCATAGGAATTTCCCGACGCTTACTGATGTTCCCTATTCTTTGGCATTCATCACAAGACAAGACGAACTTACGGACATCCTTGAAGAGAGTGGGCCAATAGATACCTGATTGCAATACCTTATGAGCAGTTCTATCTCCAGCGTGGTGTCCTCCGTAGGCTTTGAAATGACACTTCTGCAAGATATGTCCCTGTTCATGTTCAGGTACACAACGTCTAATAACACCATCTACTCCTTCCTTATAAAGGTGAGGATCATCCCAAAAGTAGTGTCTCAAATCAAAGAAGAATTTCTTCTTTTGCTGATAGGTGAAACTGGGTGGTATGTATTTGGCTACGATATAGTTTGCGTAATAAGCATACTACGGTGCACTATGTGAAGTGCGGATGACATTTAATTGCTCATTAGGAAAGCTGTCATCAATAGGTCGTGGGTCATCAAGGACATTCTCTAGCCTAGACAAGTTATCTGCTATAGGGTTATCAGCACCCTTTCGGTCAACGACGTGCAAATCAAATTCCTATAGCAGGAGAACCCATCGGATCAGCCTAGGCTTAGCGTCCTTCTTCTCCATAAGGTACTTAATAGCAGCATGATCAGAGTGAATAGTAACTTTGGAGTCAACTATATAAGATCTGAACTTTTCACATGCAAACACGACTGCTAAAAATTCCTTCTCCGTACCGGCATAGTTTCTTTGGGCACTGTCTAGAGTTTTACTAGCATAGTGAATGACATTCAACTTCTTGTCAACTCTTTTTCCTAGAACATCACCAACAGCATAATTAGTAGCGTCGCACATGATTTCAAAGGGCAAGTTCGAGTCAGGTGGTTGAACAATTGGTGCGGTTATCAAAGCCCTCTTAAGTATTTCGAAAGCTTCCTCACAATCCTCATCAAAAACAAAAGGAACATCCTTCTGCAAGAGGTTGGTAAGAGGCCTAGAAATCTTAGTGAAGTCTTTAATGAACCTTCTATAGAAACCAACATGACCTAGGAAACTTCATATACCTCTGATATCTTTGGGGCAAGGCATTTTCTCAATTGCATCAACCTTAGCCTTATCAACTTCAATGCCTCTTTCAGAAATTTTGTGTCCTAAGACGATACCTTCGTTAACCATAAAGTGGCACTTCTCCCAATTCAAGACGAGGTTGGTATCTTCGCATCTCTGTAAGACTCGATCAAGGTTGCTGAGGCAATCATCAAAGGAAGACCCGTAAATGGAGAAGTCATCCATGAAAACCTCGACAATCTTTTCACAAAAGTCAGAGAATATAGCCATCATACATCTTTGAAAGGTGGCAGGTGCATTGCTTAAGCCAAAAGGCATACATCTATAAGCAAATGTACCGAAGGGGCAGGTGAAAGTGGTTTTCTCCTGATCAGATTGTGCAACAGGTATTTGCGAGAAACCTGAATAACTATCTAGAAAGCAGAAGTGTGTGTGTTTGGAAAGCCTTTCTAGCATTTGGTCGATAAACGACAAAGGATAATGATCTTTCCTGGTTGCCTTGTTCAGTTTCCGGAAGTCTATCACCATCCTATAGCGAGTAATAATCCTTTGTGGGATTAATTCATCTTTATCATTAGGAACGACGGTGATACCTCCCTTCTTAGGTACGCAATGTACTGGACTTACCCAATCACTATGAGCAACATGATAAATGATTCCTGCTTCTAGAAGCTTTAATATTTCTTTTCTAACGACCTCTTTCATCTTAGAATTTAGTCTCCTTTGATGATCAGCAACTGGTTTAAAGTCAGGATCGGTTTTAATCTTGTGCTGACATAGAGTGGGACTAATACCCTTAAGATCATCAAGAGTATATCCAATAGCAGCACGGTGCTTCCTCAGAGTTCTTAGTAACTTCTTCTCTTCGTGCTCTGAGAGGAGAGCACTAATAATAACATGATATATCTCCTTCTCATCAAGATAGGCATACTTAAGAGTATGAGGCAACTGTTTAAGCTCGAATATAGGATCACCCTTTGGTGGGGGAGGATCCCCAAGCAGTTCAACATGTAGATTATTCTTGAGAATAGGATATTGTTCTAAGACAATTTTATCTATCTCATCTCTCTCCTCCATATGCATATCATTTTCATGCTCAAGCAGATATTGCTCTAGAGGATCCGTAGGAGGTACGACAATAGAGGCAAGAGCAATAATTTCATCCCTTCCAGACGACTCTTTTTCATGGGGTTGTCTTCCAAACTTGGAGAAGTTAAATTCATGAGATACACCCTCGAAACTAACTGTGACAGTCTGCTTAATGCAATCAATGTGAGCATTGACAGTGTTGAGAAAGGGTCTACCAAATATGATGGGACAAAAGTTATCTTGTGCAGTACCAATGATGAGGAATTCAGTAGGATACTTCATCTTACCACACAGGACTTCTACGTCTCTCACAATTCCTAGAGGGCAGATAGTGTCTCTATTAGCTAGCGTAATAGTGACATCAATGGGTTCTAACTCAGCAGGTGCAATCTCGTCTTTGATTTCATCATATAGAGAACGGGGTATTGCACTAACACTAGCTCCCATATCACATAAACCATGGTAACAGTGATCTCCTATCTTCACAGAAACAACGGGCGCACCAACTACAGGTCCGTATTTGTCTTTCGCGTGAGGTTTAGCAATTCTAGCGGAGTCCTCACAGAATTTGATAACATGCCCGTCTACGTCTTCGATTAAGAGATCTTTGATAATAGAAACACTAGGTTCAACTCTAATTTCCTCACGGGGGTGCAAGTGGTCTAATGTAACCCCTACATATCACAGTTGGAGCTTTAGAATAATCCTTTATCCTAGCAGGGCATGGTGGTTTCTCAGTGTAAGCACAAGGAACAACAGGATCACTAAAAGCAATGACTTTCTCCTCAACTAGATTGGTTTTGACTATGTTGCTTTCTACAGGAGGATGATACTTAAACCACTTCTCTTTGGGATGATCAACATGAGCAGCAAAAGATTCACATAGAGAAGCTACTATGTCAGAGTCAAGTCCATACTTAGCGCTAAAATCTCTAGAAGTATTTGTCTCAACAAAAGATTTAGCGCAATCAAACTAGAAATTCATACCTGACTCCTTACCTTCCTCCAGCTCCCAATCTTCAGAGTTACGTTTGATTCTTTCCAATAAATTCCACTTGTGATCAATATCCTTCTTCATAAAAGAACCGGTACAAGAAGTGTCAAGCATGGTACGATCTTCGTGAGAAAGCCGAGCATAAAAGTTTTGAGTGATAATATCTCTCGAGAGCTCATGATTGGGGCATGAATATAGCATTGATTTAAGCCTCCCCCAAGCTTGAGCTATGCTTTCCCTATCACAAGGCCAAAAGTTATAAAGAAAGTTCCGATCACGATGTACTAAATGCATAGGATAAAACTTTTGATGAAATTCCAATTTCAACCGATTGTAGTCCCATGATCCAGTATCATCACATAGCCTATACCATGTCAACACCTTATCCTTCAAAGATAAAGGAAAGACTTTCTTCTTTACCTCATCCTCGGGCAAACCTGCAAGCTTAAATAAACCACAAACTTCATCTACATAGATCAGATGCAAGTCTGGATGTGAAGATCCATCTCCTGTAAAAGGATTAGCCAGCAGTTTCTCAAGCATACCCGAAGGAATTTCATAAAAGATATTTTTAGTAGGTACCTCAGGTTGAGGAATAAATCCTCGTGCTTCCGTTCGTGGTGAAGATACCCCGAACAAACTCCTCAAAGGAACAATTTCCATAGTGACAAGTGACAATAAATTTCAGCATAGTATATAGATGTTTCCTTACCAATTTCCACTTACCAAAGGCACTTCACTCCCCGGCAACGGCGCCAGAAAAGAGTCTTGATGACCCAAAAGTATAGGGGATCAATCATAGTCCTTTCGATAAGTAAGAGTGTCGAACCCAACGAGGAGCAGAAGGCTCCGATAAACGGTTTTCAGCAAGGTAATAACTGCAAGCACTGGAAGTAGCGGTAACAAGTGATGGTGTAGTGAGGTGAAACGTATCAAGCGAAAAGTATCAAGTACCAAGTAGTAGCAACGGTGCAGCAAGTGGCCCAATCCCTTTTTTAGCAAGGGACAAGCCTGAACAAAGTCTTATAGGAGGAAAAACGCTCCCGAGGACACACGGGAATTTCTGTCATGCCAGTTTCATCATGTTCATATGATTCACGTTCGTTACTTTGATAGTTTGATATGTGGGTGGACCGGCGCTTGGGTACTGCCCTTACTTGGACAAGCATCCCACTTATGATTAACCCCTCTCTCAAGCATCCGCAACTAGGAAAGAAAAATTAAGACAACGTCTAACCATAGCATTAAACTAGTGGATCCAAATCAGCCCCTTATGAAGCAACACATAGACTGGGGTTTAAGCTTCTGTCACTCCAGCAACCCATCATCTACTTACTACTCCCCAATGCCTTCCTCTAGGCCCAAATATGGTGAAGTGTTATGTAGTCGACGTTCACATAACACCACTAGAGGAAAAACAACATACAACATATCAAAATACCGAACGAATATCAAATTCACATGACTATTATCAGCATGACTTATCCCATGTCCTCAGGAACAAAAGTAACTACTCACAAAGCATAATCATAATCATGATCAGAGGTGTAATGAATAGCATCAAGGATCTGAACATAAACTCTTCCACCAAGTAATCCAACTAGCATCAACTACAAAGAGTAATCAACACTACTAGTAACCTTACAAGTACCAATCGGAGTCGTGAGACGGAGATTGGTTACAAGAGATGAACTAGGGATTGGAGAGGAGATGGTGCTGATGAAGATGTTGATGAAGATGCCTCCCCTCCGACGAGAGGAGTGTTGGTGATGATGATGGCGACGATTTCCCCCTCCGGGAGGGAAGTTTCCCCGGCAGGATCGTCCTGCCGGAGCTCTAGATTGGATGTGCTCAAGTTCCGGCTCGTGGCGGCGGCGAAACCACGAAAAAGCTTCCGATTGATTTTTTCTGGAACGAAACCCTTCATATAGCAAAAGAGGGGGGCCAGTGGGCCATCAGGGAGCCCACAAGCTTGCCATACGCCACCAGGGGGGTGGCGGTGGCAGGGCTTGTGGCGCCCTGGTAGCCCCCTCTGTTACTTCTTTAGCCCAGTATTTTTTATATAATCCCAAAAAAATCCACGTAACTTTTCAGGGCATTTGGATATGTGCAGAATAGTTGACTAAGATTTGCTCCTTTTCCAGTCCAGAATTCCAGCCGCCTGAATTCTCCCTCTTCAAATAAACCTTGCAAAATAAGAGAGAAAAGGCATAAATATGGTACCACAAAGTAATATAACAACCCATAAAGCAATAAATATCAACATGAAAGCATGATGCAAAATGGACGTATCACAGAGGTGCTTTCTAATTGGTGCTTATATAAGAAGAGGATGTCTCAATAGGAAAATAAATAGACACACCCTTCGCGGAGGGAAGCATTGATTTGCAGAGGTGCCAGAGCTCAAGCTTTGAAAACAGAGATAATAATTTTGGGTGGCATGCTTTCATTGTCAACACAATGACAAAGAGTTCTCAATATCTTCCATGCTATTCATGCTATAGGTGGTTCCCAAACATAAAAGTAAAGTTTTAACTCCCCCACCACAAATCAATCACACTCCACGGCTAGCCGAATCCTCGGGTACCGTCCATACTAACATCAATCCGGAGGGAGTCTTGTTTTACAATTATGTTTTCGATTTAAGCGTGGAACTGGGCATCCCAATTACCGGCCCCTTTATCGTGAATGACAGTGAATAAACACACGTCGAGGATGCAAAACAGATTATTTCTTGAAGGTTTAGAGAATGGCACATGCAAATTTACTTGGAACGGCAGGTAAATACCCCAAATAGGTAGGTATAGTGGACTCTCATGGAAAAACTTTTGGGTTTATGGAAGTGGATGCACAAGCAGTATTCCGCTTAGTACAAGTGAAGGCTAGCAAAAGACTGGGAAGCGACCAACTAGAGAGCGACAACAGTCATCAGGATGCAATGAGTTTGACTAACGTGGAGTGCAAGCATGAACAGGATATAAATCACCATGAACACGAACATCATAGAGGCTATGTTGATTTTGTTTCAACTACATGCAGGAACATGCGCCAAGTCAAGCCACTTGAATTATGCAAAGGAGAATACCATCCTATCATACTACATCATAGTCATCTCAAAATCTATGTTGGCATTCAAGACAAACCATTATAAGACCATCTCTAGTAGAACCCTCAAACCCTTAAATGTAAAACCACTTTTAAGGGTTGAGAATTGCCCATTTTTGACACTTTTAAGGGTTGAAAAACAGGGGCAAAGACTAGAACCCTCAAACCCAACCCTTATAACGGAATATTCCGTTATAAGGGTTGGGTTTGAGGGTTCTAGTCTTTGCCCCAACCCCAAACCTTAAAACTGCCATTTCATATATCACACATTTCATCACACTTCATCATATGACATATCACAAATTCAATCACATTTGACATAAAACAATAATTATTCTAGTTATTATTACAACACCGAATAAAACAATAATCATTCAAATCATTACAACAATGTTTGAGAAAATAACAACAATTGTTCGAATCAAATAGGACATAGAAAAGTAAAACAAAGATATATCATGGGCCAATGCGCCGCCCATCCAAATGCCAGTGGTGCTCTACTAGATCATCTCGGAGCCGACCATGAGTGGTTCCATCCTCAATCTCACGATGTGCTTCAAGAAAAGCTTGTATGCGAGAAGGGTTTCTTTCCGGTTGCACACGGGTACCAACATTGTCATAGAAACAAGGGATGTTTAACCCTCTCTCATCCTCTAGGATCATGTTGTGTAGAATCACACAACATTTCATGATGTTCATCATGGTTTTTTTGTCCCAAAACCTTGCTGGACCCCGAACTATGGCAAACCTTGCTTGCAAAACACCGAAAGCTCTCTCAATATCTTTGCGGGCTGCCTCTTGTGCCTTGTTGAAATGAGCCTGTTTTCTTGTTAAGGGCACCCCATTTTTCTCCTTGATGGTCTTCACAAGAGTTGCCCATTCGGGATAGATGCCATTGGTGAGATAGTATCCCATTGAGTACTCATTGTTCATGATTCTGTAGTTGCAAGCTGGAGCATCCCCAGAAACTAATCTTTTGAACAAAGGAGATCTATTGAGGACATTGATATCATTGAGTGTTCCCGGCAACCCAAAGAATGCATGCCAAATCCATGTGTCCTCCGATGGTACGGCCTCAAGAACAATGGTAGCATCACGACTTTTACCGCAATACATTCCCTGACATGCCTTTGGGAAATTTTTCCACCTCCAATGCATGCAATCAAGACTACCAAGCATCCCCGACCATCCCCTTTTTTCATTCATTTCCATTAATCTCTTTGTATCTTCCTCGTTTGGTGCCCGAAGGTACTTCTCACCATACAACCGGATGACCAACTTGGCAAACCTACGGACGAACTCCGTGGTTGTATCTTCCCCAATGCGAAGATACTCGTCGGTATAATCCGCGGGTATGCCATAAGCTAGTACCCGCATTGCCGCCGATATCTTTTGATATGCATTAAACCCCATGATACCGGCGGCGGATCTACGGCGTGTAAAATAATACGAGGCGGCCTCACAATCGGTGACAATCTTCACAAACAAACTACATCTCATCCGGTACCTTCTGCGAAAGAGACGAGGAGGGTATGTAGGTACCTCCGCGAAGTAGTCTCGCATCAAATGCTCGTGTCCGAGAGCGCGGTTCCGGTAGATGGTGAGTCGCCCCATCTTCGACCCTCTCCTCTGATCCAAAAGCTTCACGCGGTCTTCAAACGCTTGCACATCGACGAGGAGGCTCATCATCTCGACGTCGTCGTCTTGCAACAACTCGTCAATGTCCGAATCGTCGGATGACGACCAATCTGACGAATCCGACAACGAGTCCATCCACATACCAAGTGTCTACAATTAGTGCCAATGAAGCAAAAATTTAAAACTAAAAAAGTAAAAAAAATCTCACCGGGGAGCGGAGGGGCGGCGGGCGGGGCGCGGTGGGCCGACGGGGCGGCGGCCGGGGCGCGGAGGGTCGGCAGGGCGGCGGTTGGAGCGTGGGGGCGGCGGGGCGTCGACCAGAGCGGAGGGGCGGCGGCCGGTGCGGAGGGGCAGCGGCGGGGCGAGATGCGGACGGCGGCGGGCGCGGAGGGGCGGCGGCCGGGGCGCGGCGGGGCGGTGGCCGGGGCGCGGAGGGGCTGCTGTCGGAGCGCGACGCGGCGGCCGGAGCGCGGGGCGAGATGTGGCGGGGCGGCGGGTCGACGAGGCCACGACGGGGGCGCGGGGCGCGGCAGGTCGACGGCCGGGGGGCGGAGAGGCGGCGGGGCGGCGGCCGGAGCGTAGAGGGGCGGCGGGGCAGCGGCCGGAGCGCGGGCCGGCGGCGGGGCGAGATGCGGCCGAGCGATTTCCTCTCGCGCGGGGGAACCAACTGCCTCCCGCGCGAGGAGGGAAAATGAGTGCGGGTTGGGGGCAGTCCCCCCCAACCCTCACTTCTACAGGCTGGGAAGGGGTTTGAGGGTTCGACCTCTAATTTTTTTTTACGGGTTTAAGGGTTTAAGGGTTCTAGTCTACGCCGTTTTTCCGATGAAAACTGTAAAAAAGCGGTTATTTGTAAGGGTTTGAGGGTTCTACTAGAGATGCTCTAAGCTCCTAGCTAATTAAGCATGGCATCAGAAACTATGATCTCTAAGTTGTCATTGCAAACATGGTTCTCTCACAACAAAGCTGAATCTGGGACGAAAAGCTAGTCATATTTACAAAAACAAAATAGATAGAGTTCATACCAGCTTTTCCAGTCTCAGTCACTTCATCATATATCATCATTATTGCCTTTCACTTGCACGATCGAACGATGTGAACAATAATAAGAGTGCTCGTGCATTGGACTAAGCTGAATCTGCAGGCAGGTACAAAGGAGAAGACAAAGTAATATGGCTCTTTGAAAGCTAAACAGGTACGCATGCAAAAGCCACTAAACATTGTAACCAATATCTTCTACCTTGACCCCAAGAAAAAGAAAACTATTTACACGGGAAAGCTCCCAACAAGCAAAAAGAAGAAAGGAAAATCTTTTTGGCTTTTGTCAAAAGGACACAAAACAAGAAAACAAGAAAACAAAAATAAACTAGCATGGATAATACAGTGGCAAAGTGTAAACACCGGCTAACAAGGTGAAAGCATAAGCATGAATGTAAAGTCGGTGAGAGCACGTACTCCCCCAAGCTTAGGCTTTTGGCCTAGCTTGGTCTACTCCCAAGGCGGGAAATAACCAGCTCCGGGATACTCCGGAGCAGACTGTGGATGCCACTGCTGTGTGAGCTCCTCTGGCTCCCACTGATAAACCGACGTCTGGTACTCGACTAGCGGCTCGGGGTCGGGCACCTGTGGTTGGGCTAAGCCCCAATATGCGTAGATGTCCGAGGGCATAATAGTGTACCTGCCTGCATAAAGATCGAACAAAGAAGGAGCAGGCAAAGTAATAGTCTCTCGAGTACGCTGAGTAAATACCAGGTTATAAATCATCCATCTACTAGCATCTCTATCCCGAATATCATGGCGAACCATGCTGTCATAATCCAGATATTTCTTAGGAAGAAGCATCTCTTCTTCCTCGCGAAGTCTAATAGGTATCTCAAAGTGTCTAGCAAGACGAGTAGCATAGATACCTCCATAGACGACACCTTTGGAACGGTTTGTGTTCAACCGCTGCGCTACTATAGCACCTAGGCTATAAGTCTTAGTACTATAAAGGCCTTCGTGCAAAACCGCAAGGTCTGGAGAGCTAAGTGATCCAGCCTCCCTAGGGCCAATCAAACATTTTCCCACAAATAATGAGAAGTACCGAAGCACAAGAAAATGTATGCTAGCAATTCTAGCGCGAGACACTCCTCTCTCCTCTCCAACAACAATAGTACCTACGTAATCTTCCAAGTCCCGTGGACGAGGATCATGAATATCCCCAACATAAGGTAATTTGCATGCATTGCAAAAATCTTGTAGTGTCATGCACTGGGGGATATCGTACAACATGAACTCAACCATGGGAGGATTCTTCCTCGGATAAAAGTTGAAGCTTTGAACGAAAATATTGGTGAGAAGGAGGTATTGTGGGCACTTATCTTCAACGAACGCGGTAAGACCTGCGTTCTCCACCAAGTAATAAAAGTCTTCATAAAGCCCAACGGCGCGCAAAAACTCATCACTTGGCCACTCGCATGATCGAACTTCCGTGACTCGAGGAACCACCTACTTGGGGAGGTTCTTCTCATCCTCCTTGGGGTTACGGCTTGAAGAGCCTCTCAAGAACCTCCTCATCTTTTTCCTTTTCTAGCTCTGAAAAATTCTGTAATTTTTCGAGACTTCGAAAGAAAAGTGAATAGAGATTAACCAAACTCGTTGCAACTACTCCTACTAGCGCCTAGAGACCGTATCACGCGTTAAAAGTACTTGGAACAAGCTAAAATCAACATTTCAAGCTCAAGAACAGGGTCACCAAGGTAGCAAGAATACGCGAAGGATAAAGCACTAGAGCAAAAACTAATTGGACCAATGGAGGAGTCACTTACCAAGGAGTAATTTCCCCAAAACGGTTCGGATAATGATGCTTTGAGCAAGGAGTTCGAAAATCACAGCCAAATGAGCAAGAACACGGGTTTGAGCTGCGAAACGATTTTTTCTGGAGGTAGAGGAAGAGGATGGGAGCTGGAATGAGTGGAGGGGGTCCTTGTGGGCCCCACAAGCTTGCTTGCCGCGGCGAGGGGGGTGGCCCACTGGGGTGGCCCCCAGGCCAGCTCTCAGTCCCAGAATTTTTCAAATATTCCAGAAAAAATCATACAAGATTTTCAGGACCATCGGAGAACTTTTATTTTCGGGATACTTTTCTCCGGGACGCTAAAACAGAAAACAGGGAAAACTAAACTAAACCTATCATTTTTCTTCTAAGCAACAGAAGGTGAAAGCTTAAAACAGAGGTATGTGACTCTTTGATTCATCCATTTCATGGTCATCGAAGGAAATCCGTCAATGGGGTTGATCAAATCCTCATGACAAAACTTTTTCGAATCAAAAAAGGAAACGGAGAATTATCGAATAGCCACTAAGTCACCTCAATGGGGATATGTATCTCCCCAATAAGAAAATCATACTTCATCTTGACACGAGGAAATAGGGCATTCAAAGCTCCCTATAAGAATCGATGAAGTTTTTCCGATAGCATTGATGCAATGTACTTGATATCGTTTCTTCGGAAAGTGCACGGTATGCTCATTACCGTTGACATGGAAAGTGACATTGCCTTTGTTGCAATCTATAACAGCCCCTGCAGTGTTTAAAAAGGGTCTTCCGAGGATGAAAACCATGGCATCGTCCTCGGGAATATCCAAGATAACAAAGTCTGTTAAGATAGTGGTGTTATCAACCACAACAGGCACATCCTCGCAAATGCCAACAGGGAAAGCAGTTGATTTGTCGGTCATTTGCAAATAAATTTCAGTGGGTGTCAACTTATCCAGTTCAAGTCTACGATAAATAGAGAGAGGCATAACACTAACTCCGGCTCCAAGGTCACATAAGGCAGTTCTTACGTAGTTTCCTTTAATGGAGCAAGGTACAGTGGGCACTTTGGGATCTCAAGTTTCTTAGGAGTTCCACCTTTGAAAGTGCAATTGGCAAGCATGGTGGAGATCTCAAGATCTTGTATCTTCCGTTTATTAGTCACGATATCTTTCATGTACTTGGCATATGGAGACATTTTGAGCATATCAACTAACCGCATCTGCAGAAAGACGGGTCTTATCTTTTCAATAAAGCGCTCAAAATACTCATCATCCTTTTTCTTGGATGGCTTCGGAGGAAAGGGCATAGGTCTCTGAACCCATGGCTCTCTTTCTTTACCATGCTTCCTAGCAGTGAAGTCATTCTTATCGTATCTCTTAGGTTGTGGGTTAGCAGGATTAACCGTAGGTTCAATCTCCACATCATTATCATTACTAGGTTATGCATTATTATGAACACCGCTGTCCATATTGTCACCAGGTTCATGTTCATTACCAAATTGTGTTTCTGCATCAGACGCAGAAATATCATTTAGTTCTTCAGGTGTGACAGTATTTGGTGAACTAACATGTAGGTTTCTATCATCCTTCTTCTTCTCCTTAGGATGACCGGGTGTATCAGCATTAATTCCTTGAGAATCTTGATCAATTCTCTTAGGATGACCTTCAGGATACAAAGGTTCCTTAGTCATTTTGCCTCCTCTAGTAATGACTCTGACAGAGTTGTCATTTAATTCATTGAGCAGGTCATCCTGAGCTTTAAGTACTTGTTCTACCCGAGTAGTAATCATAGAGGCATGTTTACTCAGAATCTTCAGATCATTGACATTTCTGTCTACACAAGCACTTAAATGACTAAGCATACGAGTACTTTGTTTCAAATGTTTGCTAACATAATCATTGAAATTCTGTTGTTTGGCAACAAAGTTGTCAAATTCATCAAAGCATATGCTAGTAGGTTTGTCAAAAGGAATATCACTCTCATCAAACCTACGCAGATAATTCACTTCTACTACTTGTATCGGGTTATCGAGACCATGGATCTCTTTGATAGGTGCTAGATTTTTGACATTTTCAGATCTAATGCCTTTCTCTTGCATAGATTTCTTGGCTTCTTGCTTATCTTCGGGACCGAGGAATAGAATACCTCTTTTCTTTGGAGTTGGCTTAGGAGGTGGTTCGGGAATAGTCCAAGCATTATCATTGATCAAGATGTTATTCAGTAGGATCTCAGCTATATCTACAGTTCGTTCCCTAAAAACACAACCGTCACAACTATCTAGGTGGTCTCTAGAAGCATCGGTAAGTCCTCTATAGAAGATATCAAGTATCTCGTTCTTCTTAAGAGGGTGATCAGGCAAAGCATTCTGTAGCTGGATGAGACTCCCCCAAGCTTGTGGGAGACTCTCTTCTTTGAGTTAAGCAAAGTTGTGTATTTCCTGCAAGGCAGCTTGCTTCTTATGGGCAGGGAAATATTTCTCACAGAAGTAATAGACCATATCCTGGGGACTACTCACACATCCAGGAGCAAGAGAAGTGAACCAGGCTTTAGCGTCATCCTTTAGAGAGAAAGGAAACAACTTAAGGATATAGTAGTAGCGGATCTTCTCCTCACTACGAACGTCTCAGACTCATAACCGTGGAAAGGATCAGATTCGACTAGAGAGATTATCTCGGGGTCGACAGAGAATTCATAATCCTTATCGGTGATAAAGATAGGTGAAGTGGCAAACTTCGGGTCGTATTTCATCCTAGCTTTCAGAGATTTTTCTTTCCACTTGAGGAGTAATTTCTCAGCGTCATAGGCATCCTTACACGCAAGAAAATCCTCAGCTATCCCTCCCTCCATAACATAACCCTGAGGTATATCAGGCAATTCATATCTAGGAGAGCTAGATCTAGCAGGAGCAAAAGCAGGTTCTATCTCAATAGTATCGGCAGTTTCAGAAGCATCACGAGCATTGGCAGTAACTCTAGCAATATGAGCATCAAGGAATACCCCTAGTGGCATATCAGGCAAAGTAGTATCTCTAGCAGTATCAAGCATAGCATCATCAGGCAAAATAGCATCTCTAGCAGTATCAGGCATAGCATCTCCAGCAGTATTAGGCATAGCATCTCTAGCAGTATCAGGCATAGTAGCATCATAAGCATCATCAAGCACAGGCGACATATCAAGCACAGGAGATGATGTCGCAAACTTACTCATAACTGAAGGTGAATCAAGTGCAGAGCTAGATGGTAGTTCCTTACCTCCCCTCGTAGTTGAGGGCAAGACTTTGGTTTTTGGATCTTTCAGATTCTTCATAGTGATCAGCAGATATAAATCGCAAGTGACTCAGAGAATATAGCAATCCCTCCCCGGCAATGGCACCAGAAAAAATGCTGCTAGCAGTCCCCGGCAACGACACTAGAAAAATGCTGTTGACATGTTCCTGACTTGATGCCTCCACGGCAACGGAGCCAGAACTGCTCCCAGTTGCTCAATAATTAGCAATTGTCTTGCAATGGCCCACCAGCGCGTGGGTTCACGGCAGTTTTTGAGGGTAGAGTATTCAACCCAAATTTGTTGGTTCGCCCGACAGGAAGTGAAAGGATACTCTCAAGTATTAGCAACTGAATGTGTCAGATTCAACCACACATGAAAGATTAGTATCTGCAAGCAAAGTATCAGTAGCAAACTAGTATGATAACAACGGTGCCAGAAACAATCTGTTGCCGGCAGACTATTCCTAACGGTTGTATCAATGGCGCCAGAAGTTTCCCTTGGACGGAAATATTCTTTCCTGTCAATGTCGAGAGAAAAAGTATTATAGCAGGTAGCAGCAGTGTAACGAGTAACATCAGTGGCAAGGAACAACAATAGGACAACAGTAGCAAGTAGCAACGCAGCAAAGCAAGTAACATCACCAGCAATAGTGGTAACAGCAGCAGAGCAAAACAAGTAACACAGCAACAAGCAACAGTAGTAATGGCAGCAGTAGGACAAACTTGTAGGCAATGGGTCGGTGATTCGTTTGGATGACATTCATCATGCAACAGTTATAACACGGAGAGATATGTGGCTAGCTCCCGTTCGTCAATGTGATGTAGGCATGCATTCCGTGTGTAGTCATACATGCTTAGGGAAAAGAACTTGCATGACATCTATTGTCCATCCCTCCCGTGGCAGCGGGGTCCAAAAGGATACTACGGGATATTAAGGTTCTCCTTTTAATAAAGAACCGGAACAACACATTAGCACTTGGTGAACACATGAACTGCTCAAACTATGGTCATCACCGGGAGTGGTTCTGGTTATTGTCACTCCGGGGTTGCCGGGTCATAACACATAGTAGGTAACTACAACTTGCAAGATCGGATCTAAAACACACATATATTGGTGACAACATAATAATTTCAGATCTAAAATCATGGCACTCGGGCCCTAGTGACAAGCATTAAGCATGGCAAAGTGGTAGCAACATCAATCTCAGAACATAGTGAATACTAGGGATCAATCCCCATCAAAACTAACTCGATTACATGATAGATCTCGTCCTACTCCTACGAATAGATTACTCACGAATGATGAAGAGCTTCATGGAATTGGAGAGGAAAGAAGGTTGATGATGACGATGACGACAATTTCCCCTCTCCGGAGCCCAAAAGGGACTCCAGATCTGTCCTCCAGATGAAGAACAGGATGTGGCGGCGCCTCCATATTGCAGACGCGACGAAATCTTCTCTTCTGATTTTTTTCGGGACGAAAGTGAATTTATAGAGCTGGAGTTGGGGGCGGCAGACCCACGTGGGCCCCACAAGCTTGGTTACCGTGGCCAGGGGGGCCGCGGCAACAGGGCTTGTGGCCCACTGGCCCATCCCCTCCGGTGGATCTTTGCGCAGGTATTTTTCATATTTTCTAGAAATATTCTCCGTAAATTTTCAGGACGTTTCGAGAACTTTCATTTCTGCACAAAAACAACACCATTGCAATTCTGTTGAAAACAGCGTCAGTCCGGGTTAGTTCCATTCAAATCATGCAAATTAGATTCCCAAACAAGGGCAAAAGAGTTTGGAAAAGTAGATACGATGGAGACGTATCAAGCTCCATGGTCACTATCATCAGCTTCCACTTCAATTGGTGTAGGCGCCACAGGAACAACTTCCTGCGCCCTGCTACACACTTGTTGAAGTGACAGTTCTACACACTTGTTGAAGTGATAGTTCTACACACTTGTTGAAGTGACAGTTCAACCCCATCCTCCCACTCAATTATTTCGAGAGAAACTTTTCCTCGAGAAAGGACCCGTTTCTAGAAACAAACACTTTGCTTCCGGATCTGAGATAGGAGGTATACCCAACTATTTCGGGTGTCCTATGACGATGCATTTATCCACTTTGGGTTCGAGCTTATCATGCTGAAACTTTTTCACATAAGCATCGCAACTGTGGGGACCCCGACTGGTAAGTCGAGATCGCCGTGCCCAGTGATCCCAAGGATCAATGCTCACTGAACACGAATACTGAATAATAGAGTCTTACATCCAAATACCGAATATTACATCAAATGACCGAAGGGTCGGGTTCACAAACATGCCTAAGGCCAAATAAAACGGGTACAACGGGTAGCGGAAACTCATAAGGGCTAAGCGGGTGCCCATGCCATCAAGCCTACACCGACATACATTCTGACTTGGAAGCGTCCTAGATCGCAGGTCCGTCTCAGAAGACGTACTCGTCGCCAAACTCCGGTCTTTCCTTGTCTGGTCAATAATATAACTAGTGGCAAGCCAATGAGTACTTTGAATGTACTCGCAAACAGCCCGTGATATGAACAATGAAAGTGAAGGATGACAATATCGTGCATTTCTAGTGTAACTCATCTAGGTAGAATGATCATGAATATGCATCAAGTTACCGAACTAGGTCATATTATTATCATTGTAACGACAACTTTTTAACACCACACACACACTCACTCACACTTGGTTTATGCGGAAACGCTGGACGTAGTTTAAGCAGGATTACCCAACTGTCCTTGACCGTGGACACGGCTATTCGAATAGTTTATACTCTGTAGAGGTAGTACGCTGGACCCACGAGATCCGGGAAACTTCCGTGTCATCCACGACTCGCGGTATATCACATATACTCGAGGTAAGTACCCGATCATCATCTTTCCCCTGACGATACTAGACAAAGAGGTCCACTCGATTGGTACCCAGCCCACATGTTGTACATCTTACGAGCACCGACTCTGGACAGTATCAACCATGCAGGGACCAACGGTGTGCCTGGAACTCATAATAATGGCATAGTCGTCCTACCTGGCATGACCCCATCCCGAGAGTGACGACAATTACTGCCGCCACTAGTAATGTGGCTCTTTGCTAGTACCGACCAGAGTAATCAACAAAGCCCCGTCCCATAAGGGGTATCGTGGTCGTACTGGTAAGGTTGGGACGGTCGACACATCATAAATCTAATCCCATTTCCGAAACCATACTCACACAAAACACCAGTGCATCACTTCACCAAAAGTGACCACCAACTCATCATCACCCTCGGGCATTAGTGGCACCTGACGGGGTTTTCATAAACTCTTATTTAACTCATCATCATGCTCATGATAATATACTTTTACTTGTCAACATGGTATTAACATGACCCTCAAGGGGTAGGGTCAAGCTCAATGCAATGGTCCTTAACTCTACTAGTCAACATGACAGTAGCATGATCCTCATAGATGGTAGGGTGAAGCTCATCATGCTTGTCCTCTGAGGAGCCATATGAATAACACCACCATCATTCAAGTGCTTCGAAGAAGCCTTCGGTACCATCACACCAATGATGAACCGGCATTATGATCACATGCAACGGAAAGTACTTGCTATTCTAGCATGCATCAATTCATATGCCCAAGTCATGGTCAAAGGGCTGCTTGCCTTGGTCAGCTAGGTATCCTGGGTCTTCGAGGTCTTCCGCTCCAAATCCATCGTCACTCGGTAATTCTATCGCCGAGAATAGAATAAATAAGAAATAGCTCACACACAAACAGATCACAAACCACTTTTAAAAATGTTGCAAAACTTGGTAAAAATCAGGTTGTTACTTTTAAAAATATCTTCTCTTTGTTTTTACTAGCAAAGCATTTTTAATAATTACTAAAGAGAGGCTAACTATTGCTTTTAATGCTTTTATATTATTATAAAACAGATTCTGTTTTTGAAAAATATCAACAATGGCAGAATCAAATACTACTCATTTTTATAAAAATATCAGTGGAAGAATCATATTTTCCAATGGATGGTTATTTTTTACAAAAATCATTTTAGTCTCAGATTTAAAAATAAAAGAAAAGGCCAAAGCCTGGACTGGGAACCAGGCCGGCCCAGCCAGCGAGCAGGCTGCCAGGCGCGCGCACGCCAGGTTTGAACCTGACGTGCGGGCCCCTGGACTCAGCGGCAGTGGCTGCGCGCGGGGTAGCTCCAGGACGCCGACAGGTGGAGCCCACCTGTCGGGTTCTTCCCCTACCTCCAGCCAGGGAGGAGGAGACGAACGCCAGCGAGGCTACCATCGTCCATGCGCCTAGCTAAGGGCAGGAATGGGTTCCGCATGCCTCCGCCTACCTGCAGGTGGTCGGGACAGCGCCGGAGAGGCTTGGAGTCGTCGGCGATGAGGTGGCCGTGGCGGAGGGGTTCCGGGATGTGGTTGAACTGATAGCTAGGGGCACGGAAAAGCTCGGGGCTGTTGGGGGAAAGGTTCGTGGTGTCAAGGGGAGTGCTCTGGTGGGTCGAGTGTCGCAGGAGCTGGCGTGTAGCCGGAGATCGACCGAAGCTCCGAGGCGGAGGGGCCTCGGTTGATCTCGAGCACCGGGGCTCTGCGAGCTCGATTGGGTGGCTAGGGGGTAGCTAGTGGTCGTGCAGAGGCTGTTGGAGGGGTGCTGAGGTGCCGGGGAGGCCTATTTATAGGCTCACGACGTTGAGCCGAACTCGGTGCGCCGGTGACTCACCGCGGCGCGCGTGCATGCACAGTGAGGAGCTGGCTGCGAAACCACGGTCTCCAGACGTGGTTTAGGATGCTCTGAAGCATCGGCCGCAGAGGGAGAAGGCGTGGGGTCGAGCTGCAGCGTCCGTGCATGCTCGGCCGAGTCGGGTGCGCACGGGCACGCGTTGCCCGAGCTCTAGCGCGGGGAGGAGGGTCCCTAGCGGCTGCTTTACAATGAGGGGTTATCGGGGGAGGTCTTGGACACTTCGAGGGAGGTTGGAACCGGCCGGGGGGTCATCCCCTTCTCGGTTGCTCCCTGTAGCGCGTCTAGAGCATAGTTATGGCATGCCAAGGCATGCTGGCGCGCTCTGGGGCACTTCAGACGTGTCCCTCATGTCCTGGGTGTTGCTGGGAGTGTAACTAGCCGTCGTGTGCTAGTGTGAGCACTGGCTGGTCAAGGGGGACATGTTTTACTAGTGCTGCCAGTCCTGATCTGTGGCACAAATTGGAGTTTTTGTCACTTGTGCTTTGAACTGGGGAGGGGCCAGTTGACTGGGTGTTTAGGTTGGTCTGACGCACTAATACACCAAGTTTGAGGCATCTGACATTGGGTAAAATAGTGGCTAGGTGGGTTTTTACCTTGCTGTCAGAAGGTGTTCAACAGTGGTTTGAGGTGCTTCCACTCCACCACTGGAACTGCAACTTAACACGTTTGGTCTTGGGGTTAAAGTAGGGGTTTCCACCCATTTTGAGCTCCATTGCACAAGTTTAGCTTTGTAAACTTGAAAATGCATCAAAGTGGCCAGATCTGTCCTCTCCAATGGGAGTGTGACTAAAGAGAGTCTAGCAAATCTTATTTTTGGTGTGGAGTCCTCATTTGAGGTGCCAAACACCCCTGCAAAGTTTCAGCCCTATTGGACAATCTTTGCTATGTAGAGTTGTTCCAACTCTATTCTGGACGGAGAGGGTTTTAGGCTCATTTGGTGACCTTCCCCACCTTGGATCAAGGTGAGATTTTATGTGGGCACCAAATATGGCTTGGGGAGGCTCCTGTAATTTAATGGGATTTTATTGAGAATATTTCCTTTGGAAATATCTCAAAAGGTTTAAATAGACAGGAATGGTTTTCAGGGTTTTACTCAAATAATTATAATATAAAATAGGGTTGAAAATCTTATGTATGGAAAATATATGTCCTTCTGAGTTTCCATGATTTTACTCAGAATTTTCTAATACAGAGAAGCATTTTTCCTTGTGGGATTATCATTTCTGGCCTTATAAACAGAGATGTATTTAAAATAGAAAAATAATGTTTTAAATCATTAAATAATGTTTTTGGCAAATAATAATAGTATTTAGTTCAGATCACCAACTTTGGTTGGGAGTGCTACTAGGCATCATGAGCTAGTGGTGTAACCCAGGAAAGGTAGAGGTTATCTGATGTCAAAGCAAAAAGTTTTGGAAATTCATTTAAAATAAATAAATCTGCCATGGGTTTGGATCAACAAGCGAACAAGCATACATTCATGCAAGGCATTCATAGCATTCATAACATCAATAGAAATAGTTTTAACAAGCCCTGATTTTTGCAACTTAGAACATTGGTGGTGGAAAACACGGTGTGACAGATCTATCCCTCTTACAAGAATCTCGTCCCCGAGATTCCTAAGCTAGGCGTTAAATAGCTCTGGAAATTCGGATCAGAGATAGTCTTCACGTTGCCATGTTGCTTCTGCTTCGGTATGGTTGCTCCACTGAACCTTGAAATACTTGATGGTGCGGCTTCTGGTGCAACGCTTTGCTTCATCGAGAATGCGAATCGGCTTCTCGCGATAGGTAAGGTCTGGTTGAAGGTCAACAACTTGGTGGTCAATGTCCTTGCAATGATCGGAACGGTTCGGCACTTGTAAGCACTTACGGAGTTGTGACACGTGGAACACGTTGTGCACACCCGAAAAATCTGGGGGTAGCTCCAACTGATAAGCCACTTCCCCGCGCCTTGCTGCGATCTTGAAGGGTCCAATAAACCTTGGGGCTAGCTTCCCCTTGACGTGGAAACACTTGGTTCCCTTGAGAGGCGTAACGCGCAGGTACACCTGGTCTCCGGGAATGAACTCCACATTCTTGCGGTGGGAGTTCGCATAGCTCTTCTGTCGTGACTTAGCTGCCTTCAGGTTTTCTTGGACAAGCTGCACCTTTCTTTCCGCTTCCTGCAGCGCTTCTGGCCCAAAAACTAGTCCTTCTCCGGTTTCGGACCAATTGAGTGGGGTGTGGCACTTCCGCCCATATAGCACGTCGAATGGGGCCATTTGAAGACTGAACTGGTAGCTGTTGTTGTATGAGAACTCAGCAAACGGCAGACAGTCTCCCCACTTGGCACCATGGGCCAGGACACATGCGCGGAGCATGTCTTCGAGTATCTGGTTCACCCTCTCGGTCTGTCCGCCCGTCTGTGGGTGGAAAGCCGTGCTGAAAGAGAGCTTGGTTCCAAGAGCTTCTTGAAACTTCTTCCAGAATCTTGAGGTGAACTGCGTGCCGCGGTCGGACACGATTTCCTTAGGAACTCCATGGAGGCTAACGATGCGCTCAATGTAGAGGCTAGCCAACTTGTCGCCCCCATAGGTCGTGTTCACCGGAATGAAATGAGACACCTTAGTTAAGTGGTCGACGATGACCCATATGGAGTCATGACCCGTGCTTGACCGGGGTAGTCCGGTGATGAAGTCCATGCCGACCTTGTCCCATTTCCATTCTGGCACTTGAAGAGGTTGTAGCAGCCCAGCAGGTCGCTGATGCTCAGCCTTGACCCACTCGCATACATCACACTTAGCGACGTAGGAGCCTATTTCTCTCCTCAGGCCATGCCACCAGAATCGTTCTCGGAGGTCTTGATACATCTTGGTACCACTGGGATGGATGGAGTATGGCGTGTCGTGGGACTCTTGCAGGATCAAGTCCTTGAGTTCGGCCTTGTTGGGCACGCATAAGCGTTTCCCGTACCACACCACTCCTTGATCATCAACCGAGAACCCTGGGGCCTTGCCTTCCCGAATCTTCCTCTTGAGGCCTTCAATACTCTTGTGTCCCACCTAGGGTTCCTTGATATCATCAGCCAGAGTTGGTTTGACTTCGAGGTTGGCCAGGTATCCTGGTCCGACCAACTCCAGTCCGAAGCTTTCCATCTCTTCATACAGGGCGGGCAACCGTTCCTTGAGCATGACGTTCAAGGTGCCAGCCTTCCGGCTTAAAGCATCGGCTACCACGTTTGCCTTACCGGGGTGGTACTGAATGCTGACGTCATAATCCTTGATTAACTCAAGCCATCTTCGTTGCCTCATATTCAGCTCCCTTTGGGTGAAGATATATTTCAGACTCTTGTGGTCCGTGTATATTTCACATCGCTTCCCCAGAAGGTAATGCCGCCATGTCTTCGAGGCATGCACTACGGCTGCTAACTCGAGATCATGGGTGGCGTAGTTCTCCTCATGCGGACGAAGTTGCCGTGACAAGTACGCCACGACTCTGCCATCCTGCATTAAGACTCCACCGAGTCCGGTTCCGGAGGCATCACAGTAAATCACAAACTCCTTGTTGATGTCCGGGGTAGCTAGTACCGGGGCGGTAGTTAGTCTTTTCTTCAACTCTTGGAAGCTCGCTTCACTTGCCGGTGTCCATTCGAACTTCCGACCTTTCTTCAAAAGCTGAGTCATAGGTCGAGCGATGCTGGAGAATCCCTCTACGAACTTGCGGTAGTATCCCGCGAGTCCGAGGAAACTCCTGACATCCTTCACGTCCCTCGGCGATTCCTAGTTGGCCACTGTGGTAATCTTGGATGGATCTACTGCCAATCCGCTTGCCGTCATGATATGACCCAAAAATACAACTTCGTTCAGCCAGAATTGACACTTGCTGAACTTGGCATACAGTTGGTGCTCTCGACGCTTTCCCAGAACTATCCTCAAGTGTTGCTCATGTTCTTCTTCGGATTTTGAGAAGATTAGAATGTCATCGATGAATACGACGACAAACTTATCTAAATACTCCATGAAGACCTTGTTCATGAGGTACATGAAGTAAGCTGGGGCATTTGTCAATCCGAAGGGCATGACAGTGCACTCATAGAGACCGTATCGGGTCACGAATGCAGTCTTGGGTATGTCCTCGGGTCGAATCTTCAACTGGTAATATCCGGATTGAAGATCGATCTTGGAAAATACCTTAGCTCCAATTAACTGGTCAAACAGGTCTTCTATCTTGGGGAGCGGGTACTTGTTCTTGATTGTGACTTCATTGAGAGAACAGTAATCGACGTAGAGTCGAATGGTACCATCCTTCTTTGATACAAACAGAACAGGTGATCCCCAAGGTGACACACTCGGACGAATGAATCCTTTCCTGAGTTGCTCCTCCAGCTGCTTCTTCAGCTCTGATAGCTCCTCGGATCCCATCCTACAAGGCTTCTTATAAATAGGCCTTGAACCGGGCATGAGCTCGATGATGAACCTGATGTCTCGGTCAGGAGGCATTCCGGGTAGCTCGTCAGGAAAGACGTCCGGGTACTCACAGACTACTGGCACTTGGTCGAGCTCTACCTCGGATAGGCTATTGACTCGAGGTACTTGAGCTGATACCGGCGCAAAGACATACTTGACCTTGACCCCTTGGTTGCTTGTCATGGTAATGGCCCTATTGGCACAGTCCAAGAGACTCTAGTGCTTGGCCAGCCAATCCATGTCGAGAATTACTTCTAAGCCTTGCGACTTAAGCACAATGAGGTCTGCCAAGAAGCTCGTCCCATTGATAACTATCTCGACCTTTCTACACCCTAGATTGGACTTCAACACTGTTCCCGGGGTTTGAATTACCATCTGCCCGCGAAGCAGAGTGGGTTTTAAACCACACTTCTCCGCAAATCTTTGAGTAACAAAAGAATGCGAAGCACCACAATCAAAGAACACTGTAGCTGGGGTGGAGTTCACATGGAGCGTACCCAGAATGCAGTCCGGGTCTCGCTGCGCCTCTTCGGCGGTGATGTGATTGATCCGCCCCCTACTGTTGAACTGCTGATTGCGGGGAACCTGGTTTCTTCCTGGTGCTCCTTGACCTGGGTTGGGTGCATTGGGGCACGGTGCATCGGGCTTCTTGTTGGGACACTGCCTGGAATAGTGTCCGGTTTGACCACACCCAAAGCAGGTGACCTGACCCGGAGGGTTGGTCTTGACTCCACTATTGTTCGGCGGGTTGGATACTGGCTTGGTGTTGACTTGAGGTTGATAATTCTGACGGAAAACTGGGGTCTTGTACTGCTGCTGCTGATAGTTGGGCCTCGCAGGTGCTGACTGCCATGGTCTTGGTCTTGCATTAGTGGGTCCTCCACTGCCTATCAGCTTGCGCTTGCGGGTGTCGTCCATTGCACGACGCTTGTCTTCCAGCATAAGTGCCTTGTTAACCAGGTCGCTGAAGGTCTTGAAGTCACAAACTACCAACTGATATTGCAGGGTCTGCTGCAATCCTTCCATGAAGCGTTCCACCTTAGCGGCCTCAGTGTTAACATCCTCAGGGGCATACCTTGACAAGAGGTTAAACTTCTGCAGATATTCCTTAATAGTTCCACTGCCTTGCCTCAAGGCTCGGAATTCCCGCTTCTTGATGGTCATCATTCCTGGTGGAATATGAATCGCGTGGAATCCTTCCTTGAACATTGCCCAAGTGATGACTTGTCCCTCTCGCATGATCTGGAAACCATCCCACCAAGCCCTGGCGGTGCCTCCGAGACAGTGGGAAGCATAAAGGACCTTCTCACGTTCATCGGTGCACTTGACCAGCGCAAGGAGGTCTTCAATACTGCAAATCCAGTCATCGGCATCCAACGGTTCAGTCGTCTCCGTGAATATGGGAGGCGTAGTCCGCATAAACCTCTGAGAGAGTAGAGCGGCCATTGCCATTCCCGTTCCGCGGCGGGTTGTTCACTAGGACTTGAGCCAGCTGCTGAATAGCGGCATTGTTGGCTTGACGCTCCTTGCGAAGAGCATGAAGGAACTGAGCCATAGTCAAGTTCTCAGGAGGAGGTGGCGGAGGAACATTGCCATGCTGCTCATGGTGATCTGCAGCGTGAGATTCTCCTTCGGTTCCTGCGGTTGACCTCAGGAGGTGGTGTCGGGGTTGCCGAAGGTGCAGTTGCGGGTTGCATTCACCATCCTGTCATGGAAACAGACAGGTCAAAAATCCGCCTTGCTTGAAACCACAAGGGTTTGCTCTAGTAAGAGGGGGGGGGGTCCAAATGTGCTAGTGCGAGATTTTAAAATCAAAGTTTTGGAAACGGAATTTGCATTCACTGAAAACAAGTGACGTAGTCGCGTACAGGCTGCCTAAGGCAGAATGCGGCTTACATCATACACACTCACAACTTAAAAGATCGGATACATGGGTACCCTACGCCCAGGGGTACTCCTAGTTGCCTACGCTGAAATCCTACGCGGCGGACTGCTCGGTCTCGAAAGTGGGTTCGACAGGATCTTCGTCTTCGTCAGTGTCTTCTTCCTTCAACGGAGTGGAAGCAAGAATCCGTACGTCACGGTGTCTCTTTGCTGAGGCGGCGAAGAGCTCACTATATTCTTCCGCTGTCAGGCGACGTCTCTGAAGAGGGACGGCCCGGATCAGTAGCACACCACCCCTGGTAGCAATACCGGCCCTTCCTTCAGGTGCGCCTTATTTCTTCATCTTGCGATTCTTCATCTTCTCGGTGTGAAGTAGGCCCTTGAATTGGTGTAGTTCTTGGCGAAGCTTCGTTGATTCCTTAACCAGAAGGTGCGTCAGGGTGTCGGATGAGAGACTGAAGTAGTTCTGAAACCTTAATGGCATCCCATCCTCAGACGATGGGGTGAGCGTCCAACTCCTGTCCACTCATTCTTTAAGAAAAGGCAGGTAACAAGTAGCGGGCTCATCAGCCATCTCAGGGAGGATATCGCGGAGACGCACGAGCGCCTCTCGTGCGGCTGTCTCCACTGCCAGCATCAGTTCTCCCATTTGTGGTCCTTCAAAGAACCAACTAGTCGGGGAGTCATTAGCCTTCACTATCACGTCCACGTGATATTCCTTGGTGTCGGCGTTGACCCAGTGCTCGTGGTAGAGGAAGATGGGCGTGCGGCGTACATGGCACTTCTCGAGACTATGCACCAGGAGTAGGGGGAAGCCGGTCTCCAGAAGCGTCTCACGTACGGCAGCCATCTACAAGATATAGGAAAGAGAGAAAATCAGAAGGTTTTAGGTGCAAAGTTGTGTAAGGCTGGTGTACTAATCGTTTTCGGCTAACGTCCATGCTACCTAAGGCTTCCTATAGTCAGGATGGCTCTGATACCAGTTCTGTGGGGACCCCGACTGGTAAGTCGAGATTGCCGTGCCCAGTGATCCCAAGGATCAATGCTCACTGAACACAGATACTGAATAATAGAGTCTTACATCCAAATACCGAATATTACATCAAACGACCGAAGGGTCACGTTCACAAATAGGCCTAAGGCCAAATAAAACGGGTACAACGGGTAGCGGAAACTCATAAGGGCTAAGCGGGTGCCCATGCCATCAAGCCTACACCGACATGCATTCTAACTTGGAAGCGTCCTAGATCGCAGGTCCGTCTCTGAAGACGTACTTGTCGCCAAACTCTGGTCCTTCCTTGTCTGGTCAATAATATAACCAGTGGCAAGCCAATGAGTACTTTGAATGTACTCGCAAACAGCCCATGATATGAACAATGAAAGTGAAGGATGACAATATCATGCATTTCTAGTGTAACTCATCTGGGTAGAATGATCATGAATATGCATCAAGTTAAAGAATTACTTTTGAAGAACAGGTTACAGATATCACCATATCTGCTAAGGGTTGAACCATACGGGTTCACCCTATATGTCAAGTCATCGGACTTGTCATAACCTCAATGTATCAAGTGAGGGCTAAACCATCCGGGTTTACCCTACATGCCAAGTTACCGAACTTGGTCATATTGTTATCATTGTAACAACACCTTTTTAACACCACACACACACACTCACTCACACTTGGTTTATGCGGAAACGCTGGACGTAGTTTAAGCAGGATTACCCAACTGTCCTTGACCGTGGACACGGCTATTCGAATAGTTTACACTCTACAGAGGTAGTACGCTGGACCCACGAGATCCGGGAAACTTCCGTGTCATCCACGACTCGCGGTATATCACATATACCCGAGGTAAGTACCCGATCATCATCTTTCCCCTGACGATACTAGACAAAGAGGTCCACTCGATTGGTACCCAGCCCACATGTTGTACGTCTTACGAGCATCGACTCTGGACAGTATCAACCATGCAGGGACCAACGGTGTGCCTGGAACTCATAATAATGGCATAGTCGTCCTACCTGGCATGACCCCATCCCGAGAGTGACGACAATTACTCCCGCCACTAGTAATGTGGCTCTTTGCTAGTACCGACCAGAGTAATCAACAAAGCCCCGTCCCATAAGGGGTATCGTGGTCGTACTGGTAACGTTGGGACGGTCGACACATCATAAATCTAATCCCATTTCCGAAACCATACTCACACAAAACACCGGTGCATCACTTCACCAAAAGTGACCACCAACTGATCATCACCCTCGGGAATTAGTGGCACCCGACGGGGTTTTCATAAACTCTTATTTAACTCATCATCATGCTCATGATAATATACTTTTACTTGTCAACATGGTATTAACATGACCCTCAAGGGGTAGGGTCAAGCTCAATGCAATTGTCCTTAACTCTACTAGTCAACATGACAGTAGCATGATCCTCATAGATGGTAGGGTCAAGCTCATCATGCTTGTGCTCCGAGGATCCATATGAATAACATCACCGTCATTCAAGTGCTTCGAAGAAGCCTTCGGTACCATCACACCAATGATGAACCGACATTATGATCACATGCAACAGAAAGTACTTGCTATTCTAGCATGCATCAATTCATATGCTCAAGTCATGGTCAAAGGGCTGCTTGCCTTGGTCAGCTAGGTATCCTGGGTCTTCGAGGTCTTCCGCTCCGAATCCTTCGTCACTCGGTAATTCTATCGTCGAGAATAGAATAAATAAGAAATAGCTCACACATAAACAGATCACAAACCACTTTTAAAAATGTTGCAAAACTTGGTAAACATCAGGTTGTTACTTTGAAAAATATCTTGTCTTTGTTTTTACTAGCAAAGCATTTTTAATAATTACTAAACAGAGGCAAACTATTGCTTTTAATGCCTTTATATTATTATAAAACAGATTCTGTTTTTGAAAAATATCAATAATGACAGAATCAAATACTACTCATTTTTAGAAAAATATCAGTGGAAGAATCATATTTTTCCACTGGATAGTTATTTTTACAAAAATCATTTTAGTCTCAGGTTTAAAAATAAAAGAAAAGGCCAAAGCCTGGCCTGGGAATCAGGCCGGCCGAGCCAGCCAGCAGGCTGCCAGGCACGCGCGCGCCAGGCTTGAACCGGACGTGCGGGCCCCTGGAGTCAGCGGCAGTGGCTGCGCGCGGGGCAGCTCTAGGACACCGACACGTGGAGCCCACCTGTCGGGTTCTTACCCTACCTCCAGCCAGGAAGGAGGAGACGAACGCCGGCGAGGCTACCGTCGTCCATGGGCCTAGCTAAGTGCAGGAATGGGTTCAGCATGCCTCCGCCTACCTGCAGTTGGTCGGGACAACGTCGGAGAGGCTTGGAGTCGCCGACGACGAGGTGGCTGTGGTGGAGGGGTTTCGGGATGTGGTTGAACTGATAGCTAGGGGCATAGAAAAGCTTGGGGCTGTTGGGGGAAAGGTTCCTAGTGTCGAGGGGAGTGCTCTGGTGGGTCGAGTGTCGCAGGAGCCGGCGTGTAGCCGGAGATCGACCGGAGCTCCGAGGCAGAGGGGCCTCGGTCGATCTCGAGGACCGGGGCTCTACGAGCTCCATTGGGTGGCTAGGGGGGAGCTAGTGGTCGTGCAGAGGCCGTTGGAGGGGTGCTGAGGTGCCGGGAGGCCTATTTATAGGCTCACGACGGTGAGCCGAAGTCGGTGCGCCGGTGACTCACTGCGGCGCGCGTGTGTGCACAGTGAGGAGCTGGCTGCCAAACCACGGTCTCCGGACGTGGTTTAGGACGCTCTGAAGCATCAGCCGCAGAGAGAGAAGGCGTGGGGTTGAGTTGCAGCGTTCGTGCATGCTCGGCCGAGTCGGGTGCGCGCGGGCACGCGTCGCCCGAGCTCTCGCGCGGGGGAGGAGGGTCCCTGGTGGCTGCTTTATACTGAGGGGTTGTCGGGGGAGGTCTTGGACACTTCGTGGGAGGTTGGAACCGGCCGGGGGCGTCGTCCCCTTCTCGGTTGCTCCCTGTAGCGCGTCCAGAGCGCAGTTTTGGCATGCCACGGCATGCTGGCGCGCTCTGGGGCACTTCAGACGTGTCCCTCATGTCTTGGGTGTTGCTGGGAGTGTAACTAGCCATTTTGTGCTAGTGTGAGCACTGGCTGGTTAAGGGGGACAAGTTTTACTAGTGCTGCCAGTCCTGATCTGTGGCACAAATTGGAGTTTTTGTCACTTGTGCTTTGAACTGGGGAGGGGCCAGTTGACTGGGTGTTTAGGTTGGTCTGAGGCACTAATACACCAAGTTTGAGGCATGTGACATTGGGTAAAACAGTGGCTAGGTGGGTTTTTACCTTGCTGTCAGAAGGTGTTCGACAGTGGTTTGGGGTCCTTCCACTCCACCACTGGAACTGCAACTTAACAGGTTTGGCCTTGGGGTTAAAGTAGGGGTTTCCACCAATTTTGAGCTCCATTGCACAAGTTTAGCTTTGTAAACTTGAAAATGCATCAAAGTGGCCAGATCTGTCCTCTCCAAAGGGAGTGTGACTAAAGATAGTCTAGCAAATCTTATTTTTGGTGTAGATTCCTCATTTGAGGTGCGAAAGACCCCTGCAAAGTTTCAGCCGTATTGGACAATCTTTGCTATGTAGAGTTGTTCCAACTCTATTCTGGACAGAGAGGGTTTTAGGCTCATTTGGTGACCTTCCCCACCTTGGATCAAGGTGAGATTTTATGTGGGCACCAAATATGGCTTGGGGAGGCTCGTGTAATTTAATGGGATTTTACTGAGAATATTTCCTTTGGAAATATCTCAAAAGGTTTAAACAGACAGGAATGGTTTTCAGGGTTTTACTCAAATAATTATAATATAAAATAGGGTTGAAAATCTTAATAATGGAAAATATATGTCCTTGTGAGTTTCCATGATTTTACTCAGAATTTTCTAAGGCAGAGAAGCATTTTTCCTTGTGGGAATATCATTTCTGGCCTCAGAAACATACATGTATTTAAAATAGAAAAATAATGTTTTAAATCATTAAATAATGTTTTTGGCAAATAATAATAGTATTTGGGTTCAGATCACCAACTTTGGTTGGGAGTGCTACTAGGCATCATGAGCTAGTAGTGTAACCCAAGCAAGGTAGAGGTGATCTGATGTCAAAGAAAAGAGTTTTGGAAATTCATTTAAAATAAATAAATTTGCCATGGGTTTGGATCAACAAGCAAACAAGCATACATTCGTACAAGGCATTCATAGCATTTATAACATCAATAGAAAAAGTTTTAACAAGCCCTGATTTTTGCAACTTACAACATTGGTGGTGAAAAAGAGGGTATGACAGCAACCCCAAACTTTTAAGGAACAACAACTTAGGTTTCTCCAAACCATAGTTCATAAAGTGTCATCTCAACGGAATTACGTGGTGCCCTATTCAAAGTGAATGCGGTTGTCTCTAATACCTAACCCATAAACGATAGTGGTAATTTGATAAGAGACATCATAGTATGTACCATATCAAGTATGGCGCGGCTATGACGTTCTCACACACAATCACACTATGGTGTTCCAGGCAGCATGAGATGTGTAACAATTTTCACATTGTATTAATTGTGTACAAAACTCGCAACTCAGATATTCATCTCTATGATCATAACATAGACATTTTATCCTCTTGTCACGACGATCTTCAACTTTACTCTGGAATTACTTGAACCTTTCGATAATTCAAACATGTGTTTCATCAAGCAAATACACTAGTTTCTACTCAAATAATTTGTGAAGTAAGAACATAATGATATCCACTACGTGCCTAAGCACTCATTGGACTGCACACATCAAAATGTATTACTTCCAACAAGTTACATTCTTGTTCCTTCTCACTGGAAAAACGAGTCCTTCAGTCATCTTGCCCATGTGGTATGATTTGCATGCCTCAAGTGATTCAAAATCAAGTGAGTCCAAACGATCCATCTGCATGGAGTTTTTTCATGCGTTTATACCAATAGGCATGGTTTGCATGTCTCAAATGTTTCAAAAATGAGTGATTACAAAGATCCATCAACATGGAGCTCCTTCATGCATTTTATAGCAATATAACTCAAGTGGAAGTGCCACAAGTAAGTGGTACTATCATTACTACTTTGTATCTTTTGGCATCAATGTTATGAACATGTGTACAACTATGATCGAGATTCAATAAACCATTGAAGGTATTTATTCAAGCAAATATAATAACCATTATTCTCTTTAAATGAATAATAGTATTTTAATAAACACGATCTAATCATGTTCATGCTCAACGCAAACACCAAATAATAATTATTTAGGTTTAACACTAATCCCGATGGTAGAGGGAGTGTGCGGTGTTTGATCACATCAACCTTGGAAACACTTCCAACACATATCGTCACCTCGCCTTTAGCTAGTCTACGTTTATTCCATAGATTTTATTTTGAGTTACTAACACTTTGCAAACGAACCGGTATCTAATACCCTCGTGCTACTAGGAGTACTAGTAAAGTACACATCAGTATCATGTATATCCAATATACTTGTGTCGACTTTGCCAGCCTTCTCATTTACCAAGTATCTTGGGTAGTTCCTATTTAGTGACTGTTCCCCTCATTGCAGAAGCATTTAGTCTCGGGTTTGGGTTCAACCTTGGGTCTCTTCACTAGAGCAGCAACTGGTTTGCCGTTTCATGAAGTATCCCTTCTTGCCCATGCCCTTCTTGAAACTAGTGGTTTAACTAACCATCAACAATTGATGCTCCTTTTTTATTTCTACTTTCGCGGTGTCAAACATTGTCAATAGCTCAAGGATCATCATATCTATCCCTGATCTGTTATATTTCATCACTAAGCTCTAGTAGCTCGGTGACAGTGACTTTGGAGAACCATCAATATCTCATCTGGAAGATTAACTCCCACTCGATTCAAGCGATTATAGCACTCTGACAATATGAGCACTTGCTCAACGATTGAGCTTTTCTCCCTTACTTTGTAAACAAAGAATCTTATCGGAGGTCTTATACCTCTCAACACGGGTACAAGCCTGAAATCCCAATTTCATTTCTTGGAACATCTCATATGTCCCGTGACGTTTGAAACGTCTTCGACGCCTTAATTCTAAGAAGTTTAAGCATTACACACTAAACTATCACGTAGGCATTAAAAATGCTTATGTTAGATGTTCGCAACATCCATAGACGACGCTCGAGGTTCAGCACACCGAGGGGTGCATTAAGGACATAAGCCTTCTGCACAGCAATGAGGACAATCCTCAGTTTATGGACCCAGCCCGCATAATTGCTACTATCATCTTTCAACTAAATTTTCTCTAGGAACATATAAAAATAGTAGAGCTACAACACAAGCTACAACATAATTTTCAAAGACCTTTTAACTATGTACATGATAATTGAGTTTAGCTAATCATATTACTAGTAACTCCCACTCAAATAGACATCCATCTAGTCATTCGAGTGGCGCATGATCCAAATCCACTAACTCAAGTCCGATCATCACGTGAGTTGAGTATAGTTTCAGTGGTGAACATCTCCATGTTGATAATATCAACTATATGATTCATGCTCGACCTTTCAGTCTCTTGTGTTCCAAGGCCATGTCTGTACATACTAGGCTCGTCAACTTTAACCCGAGTGTTCCGCGTGTGCAACTGTTTTGCACCCGTTGTATGTGAACATTGAGTCTATCACACCCGATCATTATGTGGTGTCTCGAAAGGACGAACTGTCGCACAGTCGAGGAGAACGCAATTTTATCTTGAAATTTTAGTGAGGGATCACCTTATAATGCTACCATCGTTCTAACAAAAATTAGGTGCATAAAAGGATTAACATCACATGCAATTCATAAGTGACATGATATGGCATGATCTTGTGCTTCTTGATCTCCATCACCAAAGCACCGGCATGATCTTCATCATCACCGGCACCACACCATGATCTCCATCATTGTGCCGCCATCGTGGTTGTTTATGCTATCTATGCTATTACTACTAAAGCTACTACCTAGCAATATAGTAAACGCGTCTATAAGCACCCACGTTAGTTTAAAGACAACCCTATGGCTCCTGTCGGTTGCTGTAGCATCGACGTGCAAGTCGGTATTTAACTATTACAACATGATCATCTCATACATCCAATATATCACATCATGTCTTTGGCCATATCACATCACATGCATACCCTGCAAAAACAAGTTAGACGCCCTCTAATTTGTTGTTGCATGTTTTACGTGGCTGCTATGGGTATCTAGTATGATCGCATCTTACTTACGCAAAGCCACAATGGTGATATGCAAATTGCTATTTAACCTTCTCCAAGGACCGCCTCGGTCAAATCTCATTCAATTAAAGTTGAAGAAACAAACACCCGCCAGTCATCTTTATGCAACAAGTTGCATGTCAGTGGATGAAACCGGTCTCTCGTAAGCGTACGAGTAAGGTTGGTCCGGGCCGCTTCAATCCAACAATACCGCCGAATCAAGAAAAGACTAAGGAGGGCATCAAATTGAACATCAACGCCTACAAACTCTTTTGTGTTCTACTCGAGATATCATCTACGCATGAACCTAGCTCCGATACCACTGTTGGGGAACGCATCATGGGAAACAAAAAAATTCCTATGCACACGCAATACCTATCCATAGTGATGATCATCTATGAGAGGGGAGAGTGAATCTACATACCCTTGTAGATCGCTAAGCGGAAGCGTATATAATGCGGTTGATGTAGTGGAACATCTTCACGATCCAAATCGCAACCCGTCCCGCGATCTCATCACGATCCGTCCCGCGATCCCATCACGATCCATCCCGATCTAGGGCAAAACGAACGACACCTCCGCGTTCAGCACATGTACAACGCGATGACGATCCCCGCCTTCTTGATCGAGAAAGAGGGGCGAGAGGTATACGAGTTCTCCAGCACGGCGGCATGGTGGTGGTGGTGGTGGAGCTATTCCAGCACGGCTTCGCCTAAGCACCACTGAAACTAGACTAGAGGAGAAACAGATCTAGAGAGAGGGCAGCTGATATGTCTCCGTCGTATCTACTTTTCCGAACTCTTCTGCCCTTGTTTTGGACTCTAATTTGCATGATTTGAATGGAACTAACCCGGACTGACGTTGTTTTCAGCAGAATTGCCATGGTGTTGTTTTTGTGTAGAAATAAAAGTTCTCGGAATGTCCTAAAATTTACGGAGATTTTTTCTGGAATAAAAGAAAAATACCTTCGCAAAGATCCACGTGAGGGGGCATGCCAGTGGGCCACGGCCACCCCCTATGGCCGCGCCATGAGGGCTTGTGGGGCCCACGTGGCACCACCGCCCCCAATCTCAGTTCTATATCTTCCGTTTCGCCTGGAAAAAAATCAGAGAGAAGGTTTCATCGCGTTTTGCGATACGGAGGCGCCGCCACATCCTGTTCTTCATCTGGAGGGCAGATCTGGAGTCCGTTTCGGGCTCCGGAGAGGGGAAGTCGTCGCCATCGTCATCATCAACCTTTCTCCATCGTCAATTCCATGATGCTCTTCATCGTTCATGAGTAATCTCATCGTAGGCTTGCTGGACGGTGATGAGTTGGATGAGATCTATCATGTAATCGAGTTAGTTCTTGACGGGGATTGATCCCTAGTATCCACTATGTTCTAGATTGATGTTGCTACTACTTGGCTATGCTTAATGCTTGTCACTAGGGCCCGAGTGCCATGATTTCAGATCTGAACCTATTATGTTGTCGCCAATATATGTGTGTTTTAGATCCTATCTTGCAAGTTGTAGTCACCTACTATGTGTTATGACCCGGCAACCCCGGAGTGACAATAGCCGGAACCACTCCCGGAGATGGCCATAGTATGGGGAGTTCATGTATTCACCGCATGTTAATGCGTTGGTCCGGTTCTTTATTAAAAGGAGAACCTTAATATCCCGTAGTTTCCATTAGGACCCCGCTGCCATGGGAGGGATGGACAATAGATGTCATGCAAGTTCTTTTCCCTAAGCACGTATGACTACATACGGAATACATGCCTACATTAGATCGACGAACGGGAGCTAGTTACATATCTCTCCGTGTTATAGCTGTTACATGATGAATCACATCCGTCATACTAATCCATCACCGATCCACTGCCTACGAGTCTTTTACTACTGGTCCTCGCTACGTTACTTTGCCTAGGCTTGTCCCTTGCTACAAGAGGGATTGGGCCACTTTGCTGCTGTCACTTTGCTCCTGCTGTTGCTACTGCTGTTACTTGTTACTTTGCTGCTGTTGCTGCTACTACTGTTCCTTGCTACCCTATTGTTACTTGTTGCAAGACTTTGCTGGCACCGTTGTCGAGGCTAGGTAAGCGGTACTAACAATCCCGTCAACCAAGGCTTTTTCTGGCACCGTTGCTATCATACTACCTTGGTACTGATACTTTGCTTGCAGACACTAATCTTTTGGGTGTGGTTGAATTGACAACTCAACTCCTAATACTTGAGAATATTCTTTTGCTTCCCCTTGAGTCGAATCAATAAATTTGGGTTGAATACCCTACCCTCGAAAACTGCTGCGATCCCATACGCTTGTGGGACATCAAGGTTGTGAGTCACTTGGGATTGACGTCTGCTGAGCACTATGAGGAATCCGAAAGATCCAAGAACTAAAATCCTACCTTCCACTACGAGGAGAGGTAAGGAACTGCCATCTAGCTCTGCACTTGATTCACCTTCAGTTTTGAGTAAGTTTGCGACTTCGCCTCCTGTTGGGGATATTATCTGTTACGTGACCCGCCCTAGTTGGGCCAGGTCACCAAGTGGGCGACTCATCCTTTGGCGATTTAAGCTTTGGCCCAATAAGCCCAGGAGCTGGATGACGGTTCAAGATCCTCGTGGAGAATCAATCATTGGGAGGATCTCCAAGTCTTGGAAAGCATGACGACTTAGAGATAGAAAGAATCATGACTTGCGTATGGAAAGGACTCTTGCAAACCCTAAGGGCTCGACCAGTATATAAAGGCGAGTCCCAGGGAAGGAGAGGTCAGGTTAGAAATCATCGAGAGCTAGGTCAGGCGAGTTACGCCCTCTTTGTAATCGAAACATCATCAATACAACACAAAGTAGGACGTAGGCTTTTACCTCCTCACGAGGGGCCGAACCTGGGTAAATTTGCGTCTCGCTCCCACTCAACCCCTTTGAGTCACCACCAAGGTGTGATGGTCCAACACTAAGTCCTTTCACGAGGACATCTGCCGTGACAAAACCACGACAGTTGGCGCCCACCGTGGGGCCTACGCACGGTGGAGTTGAGTTCTCAAAGGGAGCCCTACCAAGGTCAGGGAGCTACACGGCTGGGCTCATGACCCGGAGCCGCCGCGGAAAGTACTACATCAACAACTCGCTGTGGGGGCCCGAGGCCGATTCAATCGAATCCGTCTACAGAGTCCCCTTCGGCAAGCTCAACATCTTTGTCGGCATGGTTGGATCGCCCGTGCCTGAGCCAGACATCTCCACCGATATCGTCGAGCCGGCCAGGTATGTCTGCCCTATCGCGATGCCAAACCTGACGCGCCCGCTCTTCGTTGGCTTCACACAGGGATCTGATGAACCAGAGCGATCGGCGACTCTCGAGACTACGCCGGTCAACACTGATGACGAGTCATCCATGGGCGACACCAATTCAATTCAGTCTCTGCACGGGGCTGCCTCGGAGACCTGTCACTGGCAATGGATCCCGAGGTCCTCGACCGGACCCGCTGTCAGATCGCCGTGTACATGGCTGGGGCGACTCAGTCCCAGCAAAACCCTGCAGGCGACAACGGGGCTGGCGAAACATCCAAGAGCCCCACTGCGATCTTGGTGGACTTGACGGCAGAGATAACAAGGATCATGGCGACCCCTGTAACGGCAGAAACCCAGGGCACGATAAATTCCGAGTTGGCAAAGCTACGAGATGAGATGGCGAAGGCTCAGCGAGATGCTGAAGCAGAAGCCGCCAGGATTGAGACCCGGCAAGCTCAGATCACCGCTGAGACAACCCGTTTGAACACCGAAAACTGGCGACTCGAGATGCATCAGCGCGCGTCCGACGCCGTTCATCAGAGGAGGCACCAGGGATGTTTACCCCCTGATCTCAACCCTACCCGCCTCTTCGAAACTCCATGCACCCCCGGGGCAGGAAACGCTCCAGGAGGAGGGCCGGCTCAGCCACCAAACCCGCTGCTTCAGCCAGCAGCTGATCGCGTTCCCCGCTTCCACACGCCTCAGGGACACTTTTACAACCCCGTGGACAACGTGCTCGCCCCAACTCGCCACTTAGAATCCCTTCCTATTTATGGCAACACTCCGACCGAAATAGAAGCAAGAAACGCCATTGAGATGTTGAAGACGGCGGTGGTTCAAAACGCGCAATTCTCGCACAGCCTCGATCGGCTACACTCTACCCCCAAGCGAGCCACACCAGAAGCCGGCCAGAGGACCAACCCGCCATAACCAGTGGACCGCGACACCTGCCTCAGGTTAACCCGCCTGACCATTGGGACCCGTCGGGCCGGGATCACCCGGAAATTTAAACCGGCCCAGTGCCGCTTATCGGAGGCGGCAGGCAAGTAGGGGTGCCATGCTTGGCCCCCGCCCTCCGCAATGAGCGGATGCCGAAAGATTTGAAAGGACCAAGGAAGGTGTCCAATTACACCCCAGACTTGGAGCCGACGTCATGGGTTGAGAGTTACGAAATTGCCATGGACATGCTTGATGTAAGTGAAGCAGTCTGTGCTAGGTACTTCACAATGATGCTCGAAGGGACGGCGCGCACTTGGTTGAAAAACCTGCCACCCAACTCCATCCAGACTTGGGCTGAACTGAAAGAACGTTTCATGAAAAACTTCCGGGGAACTTGCAAACGCTCGATGACGATAGTCGACTTACAGCACTACGTTCAGCGCCCGATGAGTCGACACACCACTGTACGCGGCGGGTCCCAGAAATCATCCACTCATCGGATGGCATCATGGCGGCTCAGGCTATGTTGATCCTGGAGCAAAACTGCCACTATGAGCCCTTGGTGCAGAAGCTGGGGCGATTCAAGCGCAAGGTCCAGGATATGGGTGAATTGATGGACACCCTCACTCGGTACGCCGAAGCGGACGATACTAAAGATCCAGGAGAGGACGGTAGCAAGGCCAACTCGCCGAGGAAAGGCGAGTCATCCAAAAATCACCCCCGGTTTCAGGGACGCGCCCACCATAATCATGGCGGGAACAACAAAAGAAGGCAGCAGGAAGGGTCCACGGACTTCGTCGCCAACACCAACGCTAATAAGGACAAACGGCGCCAGAAGAAGAGGGGTTACAGTGGCAAGAAGCCGCGCAATTATAATGAGATACTTAAGGGCCCCTGCCCACACCATGACATGGCGGACGGACCAGCGACTCACTCTTGGGAGGATTGTTACGTGATGCAGGAATTTCGGGCGGAGGCAATCAAAAAGGGCCAAACCGGTGACGAGGGCCAACGGCAGGAACAGTTCGGTGCACTTAATCAATGTCAGAACCCGTTCGGCGGCTTCCCTGAACCAGGGGCCCAGGGCGGCTCGCAACCAAGCAGTGGCCAGTATCCGGTACATAACCAACAATGGTATAACCCGCTCGGAGTGTTTCAGCAGCCACCCCCGGAGGGGGCTTCGCAGGGGCAAGATGATCATGGCGGGTTCTGCAGCAATCCCAAACAATTAAGCAGCAGGCAGTACCACATGTTCACAACCAGTGCCTGCAAGCGAGATAAGAAGGTGAAGCACCGAACGTATAGTGTATTTGAGCCGGCACTCCTCAGGTACCTCCACTGGTCCGAGCAGACTATCTCGTGGAGTAGGGAGGATCACCCCCCAGAATTGACAACCCCGGCGACTTAGCATTGGTCGTGGCCCCCAAGTCGGAGGATATACCCTAACAAAGGTGCTTATGGATGGTGGCAGCAGCATCAACATATTGTACTTCGACACCTTTCGAAGGATGAACCTACTAGAGAAAGACCTAATGCCGTCAACCATGGTATCCCACGATATCGTTCCAGGTAAGTCGGCATACCCAATTGGGCAGGTCAAACTCACTGTGGCTTTTGGTACAACATCCAACCACAGGAGCGAGTCACTTATATTTGAGGTGGTCAAGCTAAAGAGCCCTTATCATGCGTTGTTTGGGCGACCGGCTTACACCCGTTTCATGGCTCGCCCTGCTATGTTTACCTTAAACTCAAGATGCCTGGTCCTAAGGGACCCATCACGGTCGATGGTGACAGGAGGATAGCAAGGGAGTGTGAGGAAGGGGATGCGACTTACGCAGAAGTTGCTTATGCAGCAGAAGAACTCAAGTATCACCAAGCCAATGTTGATTTGGTAGATATGTCGCCCCTCAAGAAGCCAACAACAGATGTTGAGCCGCCCCTCAAGTTCAAACCAACGGATGACACTAAGATGGTGGACTTCGTTCCTGGGGACTCATCCAAGCAGTTTACTATCGGGGCGGGTCTGGATCCCAAATAGGAAAGCACGCTCATCGAATTCATCCGTGAGAATCAGGACATCTTCGCATGGAAACCTTCTAACTTGCCTGGTGTACCGAGAGAATTCACTGAGCACCATCTTAATGTTGACCCAAAAGCAAAGCCGATTCAGCAATATCTTCGCAGGTTCAATGAGGAGCGATGCAAGGCAATCGGGGAAGAAGTCGCCCGTCTTTCGGCCGTCGGATTCATCGTAGAGGTCTTCCACCCCAAGTGGTTGGCTAACCCGGTCCTGGTGCTCAATAAGAATGACACTTTCCACATGTGCATTGACTTCACCGGCCTCAACGGAGCTTGTCCGAAGGACCCTTTCGCCCTTCCCCGCATTGATCAAATCATTGATTCAGTGGCGGGCTGCGAGCGTTTGTGTTTTTTGGACGCCTACTCCGGATATCACCAAATCAAGATGGCTGTGGAAGATCAAGAGAAGACAGCTTTCATAACCCCATTTGGGGCTTTTTGCTATGTGTCCATGCCGTTCTGGCTCAAGAGCGTCGGGGTGACTTACCAGCACTGCATCCAAAACTGTCTCCGTGGCCGAATCGGATGCAACATCCACGCTTACGTTGATGACATTATGGTTAAAACTCGTAAGAAGGAGACGCTCTTGGAGGATCTCAAGGAAACTTTTGACAATCTGCGGGTGTATTAGATGAAGCTCAATCCCACCAAATGTGTCTTTGGCATTCCCGCGGGAAAGTTGTTAGGTTTCTTGGTGTCCGAACGCGGCATTGAGGCCAACCCGGACAAAATTGAGGCAATTACTTCGCTTGGGAAACCAGCGAATATCAATCAAGTTCAACGCATGGCGGGTCGTATCGCGGCTTTAAGTCGCTTTATAAGCCGCCTGAGGGAGAAAGCTATTCCTCTCTATCAGTTGCTTAAGAAAGCTGACCATTTTGTTTGGACAGACGAGGCCAATGAATCTTTTGAAGCCCTGAAGCAGCAGCTGGTTAACCCACCAGTTTTGGTCGCCCCGACTGAAAAAGGAGCCTATGCTTCTATACATCACGGCGAATTCCAAGGTGGTGAGCGTGGCAGTAGCTGTCGAACGGAAGGAAGAAGGAAAGGAATATCCGGTACAACGCCCGGTGTACTTCATTAGCGAGGTGCTAACCCTCTCCAAACAACGCTACCCGCACTGGCAGAAGTTGGTTTATGGGGTCTTTATGGCGAGTCAGAAGCTCAAACACTATTTACAAGAGCATCCCATCATTGGTCGACTTCATCAATGATTGGACCGAATTGCAGATTCCGGAAGACAGGCCTGACCTCACGTACTGGACTCTTTATTTTGATGGGTCTAGGCAATTGGAAGGCTCGTGGGCTGGCGTGGTGTTGATTTCACCCCAGGGAGACAAGTTCTGTTATGTTCTCCCACTCATGTTCCCGTGTACCAACAACGCTGCGGAGTATGAAGCCTTTCTTCATGGTTTGCGACTCGCAAAGGAGATGAACCTCATGCGCGTCACATGTCTTGGCGATTCTGATCTGGTGGCTCAACAAGTTTCTGGTACATGGGATTCCCGGGACCCCTTGATGGCGGCTTACAGAAGGGTCGTGTCTGATGTGGTCATTTTCATGGCTACCAAGTTGATCATATCGACCGGCGACTTAACGAAGCAGCTAATGCCCTCTCATGCCTCGGCTCACAACGTAAGCCGGTCCCTCCTAATGCTTTTTCTGGATATTTTGCATAATCCTTCCGTGAGGTTGCCCTCAGAAGAGGAGTTGGCGATACCAGATCCTGAGTCCCAGCTGGTGGCGGTTCTCCGTGTTACGCCGGATTGGGCTCTTCCTTATTTGGCGTACCTTACATGAGGCGAGTTGCCTTCGGATGAGGTGTTGGCTCGCCAAATCGTCCGTCGGATCAAGTCCATGGTCATCATCAACGGCGAATTATATAAGCAAAGTACCTCTGGGTATTTCAAAGATGCGTTTCTTCCGATGAAGGGTGCGTAATTCTAAACGAGATCCATGCTGGAGATTGTGGGCATCACGCCGGGTCACGTTCCCTGGTCTCAAAGGCGTTCCTACATGGATTCTTTTGGTTGACGGCTCATGCGAACGCGGAAGAGATAGTTCGTCGATGTGATGGTTGTCAATGTTGGAATTATGCCCTAGAGGCAATAATAAATGTATAGTTATTATTATAATTCCTGTATCAAGATAATAGTTTATTATCCATGCTATAATTGTATTGAATGAAGACTCATTTACATGTGTGGATACATAGACAAAACACCGTCCCTAGCATGCCTCTAGTTGGCTAGCCAGTTGATCGATGATAGTCAGTGTCTTCTGATTATGAACAAGGTGTTGTTGCTTGATAACTGGATCACGTCATTGGGAGAATCATGTGATGGACTAGACCCAAACTAATAGACGTAGCATTTTGATCGTGTCATTTTGTTGCTACTGTTTTCTGCGTGTCAAGTATTTATTCCTATGACCATGAGATCATATAACTCACTGACACCGGAGGAATGCTTTGTGTGTATCAAACGTCGCAACGTAACTGGGTGACTATAAAGATGCTCTACAGGTATCTCCGAAGGTGTTAGTTGAGTTAGTATGGATCAAGACTGGGATTTGTCACTCCGTGTGACGAAGAGGTATCTCGGGGCCCACTCGGTAATACAACATCACACACAAGCCTTGCAAGCAATGTAACTTAGTGTAAGTTGCGGGATCTTGTATTACGGAACGAGTAAAGAGACTTGCCGGTAAACGATATTGAAATAGGTATGCGGATACTGACGATCGAATCTCGGGCAAGTAACATACCGAAGGACAAAGGGAATGACATACGGGATTATACGAATCCTTGGCACTGAGGTTCAAACGATAAGATCTTCGTAGAATATGTAGGATCCGATATGGGCATCCAGGTCCCGCTATTGGATATTGACCGAGGAGTCTCTCGGGTCATGTCTACATAGTTCTCGAACCCGCAGGGTCTGCACACTTAAGGTTCGACGTTGTTTTATGCGTATTTGAGTTATATGGTTGGTTACCGAATGTTGTTCGGAGTTCCGGATGAGATCACGAACATCACGAGGGTTTCCGGAATGGTTCGGAAACGAAGATTCATATATAGGATGACCTCATTTGATTACCGGAAGGTTTTCGGAGTTACCGGGAATGTACCGGGAATGACGAATGGGTTCCGGGAGTTCACCGGGGGGGGGGCAACCCACCCCGGGGAAGCCCATAGGCTTTGGGGACACACACCAGCCCTTAGTGGGCTGGTGGGACAGCCCCAAGAGGGCCTATGCGCCAAGAGAAGAAAATCAAAGGAAAAGAAAAAAAAAGGAGGGAAGAAGTGGGAAGGGAGGGGGACTCCTCCCACCAAACCAAGTCCAACTCGGTTTGGGGGGGGGAGTCCTCCCCCCCTTGGCTCGGCCGACCCCTTGGGAGTCCCTTGGACCCCAAGGCAAGGTTCCCCTCCCTCCTCCTATATATATGGGGCTTTTAGGGCAGATTTAAGACGACTTTCTCACGGCTGCCCGACCACATACCTCCATAGTTTTTCCTCTAGATCGCGTTTCTGCGGAGCTCGGGCGGAGCCCTGTTGAGACGAGATCATGACCAACCTCCGGAGCGCCGTCACGCTGCCGGAGAATGCTTCTACCTCTTCGTCTCTCTTGCTGGATCAAGAAGGCCGAGATCATCGTCGAGCTGTACGTGTGCTGAACGCGGAGGTGCCGTCCGTTCGGTACTAGATCGTGGGACTGATCGCGGGATTGTTCGAGGGGCGGATCGAGGGACGTGAGGACGTTCCACTACATCAACCGCGTTCTCTAACGCTTCTGCTGTACGATCTACAAGGGTACCTAGATCACTCATCCCCTCTCGTAGATGGACATCACCATGATAGGTCTTCGTGCGCGTAAGAAAATTTTTGTTTCCCATGCGACGTTCCCCATCAGTGGCATCATGAGCTAGGTTCATGCGTAGATGTCTTCTCGAGTAGAACACAAAAGGTTTTGTGGGCGGTGATGTGTGTTTTTCTGCCCTCCTTAGTCTTTTCTTGATTCCGCGGTATTGTTGGATTGAAGCGGCTTGGACCGACATTACTCATACGCTTACGAGAGACTGGTTTCATCGTTACGAGTAACTCCGTTGCTCAAAGATGACTGGAAAGTGTCGGTTTCTCCTACTTTAGTTGAATCGTATTTGACCGAGGAGGTCCTTGGATGAGGTTAAATAGCAACTCATATATCTCCGTTGTGGTGTTTGCGTAAGTAAGATGCGATCCTACTAGATACCCATGGTCACCACGTAAAACATGCAACAACAAAATTAGAGGACGTCTAACTTGTTTTTGCAGGGTATGCTTGTGATGTGATATGGCCAATGATGTGATGTGATATATTGGATGTATGAGATGATCATGTTGTAATAGAAAATATCGACTTGCACGTCGATGGTACGGCAACCGGCAGGAGCCATAGGGTTGTCTTTATACTAACGTTTGTGCTTGCAGATGCGTTTACTATTTTGCTAGGATGTAGCTTTAGTAGTAATAGCATGAGTAGCACGACAACCCCGATGGCAACACGTTGATGGAGATCATGGTGTGGCGCCGGTGATAAGAAGATCGTGCCGGTGCTTTGGTGATGGAGATCAAGAAGCACGTGATGATGGCCATATCATGTCACTTATGAATTGCATGTGATGTTAATACTTTTATGCACCTTACTTTGCTTAGAACGACGGTAGCATTATGAGGTGATCTCTCACTAAAATTTCAAGACGAAATTGTGTTCTCCCCGACTGTGCACCGTTGCTACAGTTCGTCGTTTCGAGACACCACGTGATGATCGGGTGTGATAGACTCAACGTTCACATACAACGGGTGCAAAACAGTTGCGCACGCGGAACACTCGGGTTAAGCTTGACGAGCCTAGCATGTGCAGACATGGCCTCGGAACACATGAGACTGAAAGGTCGATCATGAATCATATAGATGATATGATTAGCATAGGGATGCTTACCACTGAAACTACTCCCGACTCACGTGATGATCGGACTTGGGATAGTGTAGGTGGATCATGAACCACTCAAATGACTAGAGAGATGTACTTTTTGAGTGGGAGTTTAGCATATAATTTGATTAAGTTGAACTCTAATTATCTTGAACATAGTCTAAGTCCACTTTGAATATATTTGTGTTGTAGATCATGGCTCACGCTAGTGTCATCCTGAATTTTAATACGTTCCTACAGAAAGCTAAGTTGAAAGATGATGGAAGCAACTTTGTAGACTAGGCTCGTAATCTTAAGCTAATCTTACAAGCTGGGAAGAAGGATTATGTCCTTAATGCTGCGCTAGGAGATGAACCACCCGCTACGGCTGATCAGGATGTTAAGAACGCTTGGTTAGCGCGTAAGGAGGACTACTCAATAGTTCAATGTGCAGTCTTGTATGGCTTAGAACCAGGACTTCAACGTCGCTTTGAGCGTCATGGAGCATTTGAGATGTTCCAGGAGTTGAAGTTTATCTTTCAGAAGAACGCCCGGATCGAGAGATATGAGACCTCCGATAAATTCTATGCTTGCAAGATGGAGGAAAACTCGTCTGTCAGTGAACATGTGCTCAAAATGTCTGGGTACTCAAACCGTCTAGCTGAACTGGGGATTGAACTCCCGCAAGAAGCTATCACTGATAGAATCCTTCAATCACTGCCGCCAAGCTATAAAGGCTTTGTGTTGAACTACAACATGCAAGGGATGAACAAGTCTCCCGGCGAGTTGTTTGCGATGCTGAAAGTCGCAGAGTCTGAACTCCGTAAAGAGCATCAAGTGTTGATGGTGAGCAAGACCACTAGTTTCAAGAGAAACGACAAAGGCAAGAAGGGCAATTCGAAGAAGAGCGGCAAGCCTGTTGCCAATCCGCCGAAGAAACCCAAGGCTGGACCTAAGCCTGAAACAGAGTGCTTCTATTGCAAGGGTATGGGTCACTGGAAGCGCAATTGCCCCAAGTATCTGGCAGATAAGAAGGCGGGCAAAGAAAAATCAGGTATATTTGATATACATGTTATTGATGTGTACTTAACTGGCTCTTGTAGTAGTGCCTGGGTATTTGATACCGGTTCTGTTGCTCATATTTGCAACTCGAAACAGGAACTGCGGAATAGGCGAAGGCTGGCGAAAGACGAAGTGACGATGCGCGTAGGAAATGGTTCCAAGGTTGATGCAATCGCCGTCGGTACAGTGTCACTTCAGCTACCATCGGGATTAGTGATGAACTTAAATCATTGTTATTTAGTGCCTGCGTTGAGCATGAACATTATATCTGGATCTTGTTTATTGCGAGACGGTTACTCTTTTAAGTCTGAGAATAATGGTTGTTCTATTTCTATGAGTAACATCTTTTATGGTCATGCACCGAATGTGGGAGGATTGTTCATATTGAATCTTGATAGCGATACACATATACATAACATTGAGACCAAAAGAGTTAGAGTAAACAATGATAGCGCCATGTTTTTGTGGCACTGCCGTTTAGGTCATATTGGTGTAAAGCGCATGAAGAAACTCCATGCTGATGGACTTTTGGAGTCACTTGACTTCGATTCACTTGACACGTGCGAACCATGCCTCATGGGCAAGATGACTAAAACTCCGTTCTCCGGAACAATGGAGCGTGCAAGTGACTTGTTGGAAATCATACATACCGATGTGTGTGGTCCAATGAGCGTAGAGGCACGCGGCGGATATCGTTATTTCCTCACCTTCACTGACGATTTAAGTAGATATGGTTATGTCTACTTGATGAAGCACAAGTCTGAAACATTTGAAAAGTTCAAACAATTTCAGAGTGAAGTGGAAAATCATCGTAACAAGAAGATCAAGTTCCTACGGTCTGATCGTGGGGGTGAATATCTGAGTTTCGAGTTTGGTGCTCACTTAAGACAATGTGGAATTGTTTCGCAGTTAACACCGCTTGGAACACCACAGCGTAATGGTGTGTCCGAACGTCGTAATCGTACTTTGTTAGAGATGGTGCGATCTATGATGTCTCTTACTGATTTGCCGTTATCATTTTGGGGTTATGCATTAGAAACAACTGCATTCACTTTAAATAGGGCACCATCAAAATCTGTTGAGACGACACCATACGAACTGTGGTATGGCAAAAGACCAAAGTTTTCGTTTCTTAAAGTTTGGGGATGTGATGCTTATGTCAAAAAGCTTCTGCCTGAAAAGCTGGAACCCAAAGCGGAAAAATGCGTCTTCATAGGTTACCCAAAAGAGACAGTTGGGTACACCTTCTATCTCAAATCCGAGGGCAAAGTGTTTGTTGCTAAGAACGGAACTTTTCTCGAGAAGGAGTTTCTCTCGAGAGAATTGAGTGGGAGGAAGATAGAACTTGACGAGGTTGTCGAACCTTTCATCCCTCTGGATGGTGGCGCAGGGCAGGGGGAAACCTCTGTCGCTGCGACGCCGGTTGAGGAGGAAGTTAATGATGATGATCATGAAACTCCAGTTCAAGTTTCTGTTGAACCACGCAGGTCGACGAGATCACGCGCTGCTCCAGAGTGGTACGGTAATCCCGTCTTATCAATCATGTTGTTAGACAACAATGAACCTGCAAATTATGAAGAAGCAATGGTGGGCCCAGATTCCAACAAATGGCTAGAAGCCATGAAATCCGAGATAGGATCCATGTATGAGAACAAAGTGTGGACTTTGGAGATACTACCTGAGGGCCGCAAGGCTATTCAGAACAAATGGATCTTTAAGAAGAAAACGGACGCTGACGGTAATGTGACCGTTTATAAAGCTCGACTTGTGGCAAAGGGTATTTCACAAGTTCCAGGAGTTGACTACGATGAGACCTTCTCACCCGTAGCGATGCTTAAGTCCGTCAGAATCATGTTAGCAATAGCTGCATTTTTCGATTATGAAATCTGGCAGATGGATGTCAAAACGGCGTTCCTTAACGGTTTCCTTAAGGAAGAGTTGTATATGATGCAACCCGAAGGTTTTGTCGATCCTAAAAATGCTGACAAAGTGTGCAAGCTCCAGCGATCCATTTATGGACTGGTGCAAGCATCTCGGAGTTGGAACAAACGCTTTGATGAGGTGATCAAAGCATTTGGGTTTATACAAGTGGTTGGAGAATCTTGTATTTACAAGAAAGTGAGTGGGAGCTGTGTGGCGTTTCTAATATTATATGTGGATGACATATTACTGATTGGGAACAACGTAGAGCTTTTGGAGAGCATAAAAGGTTACTTGAATAAAAGTTTCTCTATGAAGGACCTAGGAGAAGCTGCTTACATTCTAGGCATTAAGATCTATAGGGATAGATCAAAACGCCTGATAGGACTTTCACAAAGCACATACCTTGATAAAGTTTTGAAGAGGTTCAAAATGGAACAGTCCAAGAAAGGGTTCTTGCTAGTGTTACAAGGTACGAGATTGAGTAAGACTCAGTGCCCAGCAACTGATGAAGATAGAGAGCATATGCGCTCCGTTCCCTATGCTTCAGCCATAGGTTCTATCATGTATGCGATGCTGTGCACTAGACCGGATGTTAGCCTGGCCACAAGTATGGCAGGTTGGTTCCAGAGTAATCCAGGAGTGGATCACTGGACAGCGGTCAAGAATATCCTGAAGTACCTGAAAAGGACTAAGGAGATGTTTCTCGTGTATGGAGGTGACGAAGAGCTCGCCGTAAAAGGTTACGTCGATGCAAGCTTCGACACAGATCCGGACGACTATAAGTCGCAAACCGGATACGTATTTATTCTTAATGGGGGTGCAGTAAGCTGGTGCAGTTCCAAGCAAAGCGTCGTAGCAGATTCTACATGTGAAGCGGAGTACATGGCTGCCTCGGAGGCAGCTAAGGAGGGTGTCTGGATGAAGCAATTCATGACGGATCTTGGAGTGGTGCCAAGTGCACTGGATCCAATAACCTTGTTCTGTGACAACAATGGTGCCATTGCCCTGGCAAAGGAACCAAGGTTTCACAAGAAGACCAGACACATCAAACGACGCTTCAACCTCATCCGCGACTACGTCGAGGAGGAGGACGTAAATATATGCAAAGTGCACACGGATCTGAATGTAGCAGACCCGCTGACTAAACCTCTTCCACGGCCAAAACATGATCGACACCAGAACTGTATGGGTGTTAGATTTATTACAATGTAATTCACATGGTGATGTGAGGGCTAGATTATTGACTCTAGTGCAAGTGGGAGACTGTTGGAATTATGCCCTAGAGGCAATAATAAATGTATAGTTATTATTATAATTCCTGTATCAAGATAATAGTTTATTATCCATGCTATAATTGTATTGAATGAAGACTCATTTACATGTGTGGATACATAGACAAAACACCGTCCCTAGCATGCCTCTAGTTGGCTAGCCAGTTGATCGATGATAGTCAGTGTCTTCTGATTATGAACAAGGTGTTGTTGCTTGATAACTGGATCACGTCATTGGGAGAATCACGTGATGGACTAGACCCAAACTAATAGACGTAGCATTTTGATCGTGTCATTTTGTTGCTACTGTTTTCTGCGTGTCAAGTATTTATTCCTATGACCATGAGATCATATAAATCACTGACACCGGAGGAATGCTTTGTGTGTATCAAACGTCGCAACGTAACTGGGTGACTATAAAGATGCTCTACAGGTATCTCCGAAGGTGTTAGTTGAGTTAGTATGGATCAAGACTGGGATTTGTCACTCCGTGTGACGAAGAGGTATCTCGGGGCCCACTCGGTAATACAACATCACACACAAGCCTTGCAAGCAATGTAACTTAGTGTAAGTTGCGGGATCTTGTATTACGGAACGAGTAAAGAGACTTGCCGGTAAACGAGATTGAAATAGGTATGCGGATACTGACGATCGAATCTCGGGCAAGTAACATACCGAAGGACAAAGGGAATGACATACGGGATTATACGAATCCTTGACACTGAGGTTCAAACGATAAGATCTTCGTAGAATATGTAGGATCCAATATGGGCATCCAGGTCCCGCTATTGGATATTGACCGAGGAGTCTCTCGGGTCATGTCTACATAGTTCTCGAACCCGCAGGGTCTGCACACTTAAGGTTCGACGTTGTTTTATGCGTATTTGAGTTATATGGTTGGTTACTGAATGTTGTTCGGAGTCCCGGATGAGATCACGGACGTCACGAGGGTTTCAGGAATGGTCCGGAAACGAAGATTAATATATAGGATGACCTCATTTGATTACCGGAAGGTTTTCGGACTTACCGGGAATGTACCGGGAATGACGAATGGGTTCCGGGAGTTCACCGGGGGGGGGGCAACCCACCCCGGGGAAGCCCATAGGCTTTGGGGAGACACACCAGCCCTTAGTGGGCTGGTGGGACAGCCCCAAGAGGGCCTATGCGCCAAGAGAAGAAAATCAAAGGAAAAGAAAAAAAAAGGAGGGAAGAAGTGGGAAGGGAGGGGGACTCCTCCCACCAAACCAAGTCCAACTCGGTTTGGGGGGGGGGGGAGTCCTCCCCCCCTTGGCTCGGCCGACCCCTTGGGAGTCCCTTGGACCCCAAGGCAAGGTCCCCCTCCCTCCTCCTATATATATGGGGCTTTTAGGGCAGATTTGAGACGACTTTCTCACGGCTGCCCGACCACATACCTCCATAGTTTTTCCTCTAGATCGCGTTTCTGCGGAGCTCGGGCGGAGCCCTGCTGAGACGAGATCATCACCAACCTCCGGAGCGCCGTCACGCTGCCGGAGAACTCTTCTACCTCTCTGTCTCTCTTGCTGGATCAAGAAGGCCGAGATCATCGTCGAGCTGTACGTGTGCTGAACGCGGAGGTGCCGTCCGTTCGGTACTAGATCGTGGGACTGATCGCGGGATTGTTCGCGGGGCGGATCGAGGGACGTGAGGACGTTCCACTACATCAACCGCATTCTCTAACGCTTCTGCTGTACGATCTACAAGGGTACGTAGATCACTCATCCCCTCTCGTAGATGGACATCACCATGATAGGTCTTCGTGCGCGTAAGAAAATTTTTGTTTCCCATGCGACGTTCCCCATCAGTCAACGTTATGGCCGACAGGCCCATGTGCTGGCTCAGGAGCTGAGGATGATCCCTATCACTTGGCCCTTCGCGGTCTGGGGCTTAGATATGGTTGGCCACTTTAAAATGTCATCCAACAAAAAAACTCATCTGCTGGTGGCGGTTGATAAATTCACCAAGTGGGTCGAAGCAGAACCTGTCGGCAGCCGTGATGCAGAAACGGCCGTCAAATTCTTGAAAAAGTTGATCTTCCGGTTTGGATACCCACACAATATTATTACTGATAATGGTACCAATTTATCACAAGGAGCGATGCAGGAGTTTTGCAACCGTGAGCACATCCGGCTTGATATATCTGCGGTCGTTCATCCACAATCTAATGGGCAGGCGGAACGGGCGAATCAGGAAGTACTGCGAGGAATCAAGCCCCGACTCATGGTTCCCTTGGAGCGCACCCCGGGGTGTTGGGTTGAGGAGTTTCCTTCAATATTATGGAGCATCCGAACCACCCCAAACCGTTCTATGGGTTTTACTCCTTTCTTCCTGGTATACGGAGCAAAAGCCGTTCTTCCCAGTGACATTAGGCAAGACTCGCCCAAAGTCGCTGCTTATGTGGAACAGGACAACGAGTTGGCATGTCAGGATTCTTTGGATGCTTTGGAGTAAGCACGCGATCTGGCTGCCTCCCAATCGGCTATTTATCAGTAGGACTTGTGGCGTTATCATAGACGTCGGGTCAAGAGCCGAGCTTTTCAAGAGGGCGACTTAGTGCTCCGTTTGATCCGAGATCGCACTGGCATGCATAAGTTGTCACCACCATGGGAAGGACCGTTCGTCGTCAGCAAAAACCTTCGCAACGGGTCATACTATCTGGTGGATCTTCGGCCTGATCGGCCAACCACGGAGGTTGAGTCAACTCGCCCCTGGAACATAGCCCACTTGCGGCCTTATTACACTTGAGCTATTGGCTCCGTTTTTTCTTCTCTCATCTTTTGAAAATTGTAAGTCTTTCATTTATATAAAGCATTAAAGTTGATGCCCACGAATTAAGGGTCTTTCCTGCCACTTCATCTTATTGAAAGCATGGATCTTTATTGCTCTTCGACAAGTCGCCCAAGCATGGACGCTATCCATACCAGAGAGCATAAGTCGCCATGCTGCACTTATTACAACACTGGGTATCGATAATCCAAAGAGGATCAAGTCACTACAAGCGCGCGATTCAAACATGGGCGCCTTATATGATTCTGTGCATTAGGCCGGCTTACTTGGGGCTATTAGCTCCCAAGTCGTTTTTTGGTAAGAGCGTATACGCTTCTACAATCCTATGACCATTTTCCCCCCTAATCATAGGTCACTTGGGGGCTTCCTCTCACTGAGATTAGCCTTACTACCCATTTGGCTAGCGAAAAATTACCGCATTACAAATGGTTATACTGGACTGTGTGTTGGGCGAATCGCCATATGGACCCATGAACTCTTGGCGAGTTACTCCGCTCTATGGACCCCGAACTCGCCTTGGTTAAAACATGCATGGTACCGGCTAGTGCCCACATGGAGAATAGAGAAACCATTGATTCATTGAACCTGCTTCACTGGAGCTGGACTCGTGCCTGATCAGTCGGTCTAAATACTTGAGCTTTTTTACACAAAAAAGTCTCCCTCGGGTAGCACTTGAGTTTATCTAACTCGTCCTATCCTGTCGCGACTTGAACGAGCCGACGAAATTCTTACTTTCACCTTCCTGGCACTGCCACGAGGTTTCACAAATTTTTATAACTCGCCGGATCTTTTTGAACCAGGCTCTTCTGCATATAATTCGCCAGAACACCTTGAGTTGGTTATTATTTATCATCCATTACTCATTGAGATGGTTTGATGTATGTTTTTTAGCCCAACAGGTTGATGCTCACAATCTCTACTGACATGGCGGGTCAAGCGTCATAAGGCGCCCAAAGGGCGACAAAAGGTTTTTAAAGATCACAGAAAGGGATTGTTTTCTACAATAAACCTATTACATGACTCGGATGGCCAATTCAGTAAACATCTATTCTGCTGGTGCCTCCGGGTCAGCTTGCCCTCAGCTCTGGCCGACTTCAAGTTGCAAGTCGCCCATCACCCAATTGCATTTGGATAGAGCGGCAAATTCGTCTTCATCATTCAAGAATGCCGAGAGATCCGCCTCCAAATCAAAAGGGTTCTTGGGCCGACGAGGAGTCAAGCTGGTTGTCACAAAGGTTGGCGGGTTTACTTTCTTATTCTTGTCGTCATAAGCAGCTTGGTACTTTGACAAATCCAAGCTTGCTGTCAGCTGAGTCGCCGCCGAGCGTGATTCTTTGACAACACGCTGATAATCGTCTTGAGTAAATTCTGACTCGTCGTCCTTGAGATGTGGAAAGCCTGCTGCTACTTCTTCGGGTTTCAGTTCGGGAGCATATGCTAAACAACGACTCAACGTAGTCAGCACCCCTTTCCGGGCGGCGGATCGGGTTAGCTCACCTATCTGAGGCGGAAGGGTAGATAAGCAACCAAGCATCTTTTTGATTGATGTTATGGGTTCCTCGGCGCCCATCACCGCCTTCACGATCGGCACGCTTCCAGTATACAGTTGCTCCGTCAATGTGTAAATTGCCTTTAACCTCAAGATACAATCGTCTTGAAGATTGGCGGCTCTCGGGCGTTTATAAAGGACAATATTGGTCAGTACTTTCTTCACACTAAGTTTTTCTTTTTCAAAGTACAAGATATGGGATTCCTTCTTACCAAAGATAGCTTGTGCCATGTTGGAGATATGTTGCTTTAAGCCGGCCAACTCTTGCTGCATGGCTTCCAGTCTTGTTTCAGCTTTTTCCGCTCGCTTTAGCGCGCCTGCTTGATCAGCTTGAGCCTTCTTATTGGTGGCCTTCAGTTTTTCCATCTCAGCTAAGATCACCTGATATTTTTCTTCCGCTTTAGCACGCGCGTCTTGCTGGTCGGTTAAATTTTTCTTTAAGTCGCCCAACGTCGACTCAGCTTGGGAAAGAGATTCTTGTCAAACATATTATCAAGGGACAAGTCTCAGAATTATTGCAAGCAACACCCCTGACACTTGGGGGCTAATGTATAATTTTTTAGACAAAATTATACCACATCAAGACCCGGCTCATCTTTCAAAAAATGACCCAGCCCTTGGGGGTTACAGGTCGAAAGTTTTTTCTAACATCAAGACCCGGTTCATCTTTCAAAAGATGACCTGGCCCTTGGGGGTTACAGGTCGAATTTTTTTCTAACATCAAGACCCGACTCATCTTTCAAAAGATGACCCGTCCCTTGGGGGTTATAGGTCGAAAGTTTTTATAACATCAAGACCCGGCTCATCTTTCAAAAGATGACCCAACCCTTGGGGGTTAATGAGGAGGATATGCATTAAGGCGTACCTCATGTTTATTCTTCATCATAAGGAGCAGATTCTTCTCCATCTCATAACTTGACTCCAGGCGACTTGCGAAGCCGGAGCAGAGCTCTTTAAATTCAAGATTCTCATAGTGAGAAAGTTTGGCCTTGGAAATTTCATGTCCAGTAGAAGGCTGGGATGATGTTGATACATGCTTCGATAAGACTGCCGAAGACGGCTTGGAGAAGCTAGTATCAGTGATGATTACAGCATCCGGATCTTCAGCCGTTTTCAATGGACTTGGCAGGTTGGGCATTTCCGTTCTTTCCTTGGGAGAACTTGGGAGGTCCGCCTGGTCATTAGGTTTATCCTTTGCCGGGTTAGCATGAGCCGGTGCCGGTTTTTCTTTAGGCTCCGGAGCCGGAGCGGAAGTTGATCTGCCAGTTTTCCTCTTCTTCGCTTGTGCTTTAAAAAGAGAAAGGGTTATGCTTAAAAGCAAGCATTATCATCATCAGGGCAAATGTAAGTATTATAAGGACCTACCCTTGAATGTGAATCATTGGCGGAAGGGCTGACATCACTGAGTCGCCCGACGAAGGGGGAGAATTCTGCAGAAGTAATATCTCAAAATATGAGCAAGTTAGAAGTATGATCCAAAAGGAAGCAAATGGGGACGTTGCTAAAGTATACCTCATTCTGCCGCTTCTTGGTAGGAGTTTTTGGTGGTAACCCGGACGCCAAATCTCCTGAGTGGCTCCGAGTCTTCCGTAGGAAGCATGTTGCGCCTTCTTCAAAAGGAAATTAGGATCCAGACAAGCATTCGGGTGAGACATGGGAACTTTCCCACAAACCCGCCTGGCCGGCTTAGGCGGAGGAGAAGATGAGTCGGAAGAAATGGAAATTAACTCTACGGTGTCATCTTGGCTTTCATTACCCTCATTCTATACATAAGAGATATAGAGATGTAAGCACAAATTGGAGCAACAGACGTTAAGACAAAGAAGATATAATTTTTACCTCTGAAGACGCATCACCGACATGGGATTCGTCCACATCGGACAATTCGGTGATGACGGCTTTGTTCTTTCCCTTGGTTTTATTTTTTGGAGGCGGCCTGGCTTGCTTCAAAGCCATCTTCTTCGGTCTCTTGGACCAGAATCGGACGCCTTTCTGAAGTGGAATTTTTATTATGCGAATCAGAATCCAAGTAAGTCGGAAAGAATGAACCAAAGGCGGGTTAAATTATTTACCTTAAGAGCCGGGTTAATCTTGCAGAATGGCTTAAGCCCTATTTGGCTACACTTGGCCATGGGCTCGCCGGTTAACTTCTTGATAATGGTCACAATGTCATCCTCTGTGAGTGTTGTGCGGAAGTAGCATTGGGGGTGGTCTAAAGTGCCATCAAACACACACATCAAGCCGTCTCGGCGACTCAAGGAAAGGATGCGCCATTCCACCCAGCAGCGGATCAGATCAACCCCAGTGAGACCATTGTTCGTTAGAGATCGTAACTCGGATAGCACCGGAATAAAATCTGACTCCTCTTCTTCGGTGAGCTTGTTTGGAAGTTTAAAGTTTGTAGGTAGGCGTTCCTTCCTATAGCCGAGGAGTTTGTTTTCACCCGGAGGAGAAGTTTCCTGGCAGTAAAACCAAGACTCGCCCTAGCGTTTGGGATGGCTAGGCATGGCGAATGACGGGAATGAATTGTCCCTTCGGCGTTGAACGTTAACCCCTCCAAGCTCTAAGCTAGGGCCATTGGCAAATTCTGTCTGGCGATTCAAATGGAAGAAATACCAAAACAAAGGGAACGATGGTTCCATCCGCAAGTAGGCTTCACAGAATACTTGGAATTGGCATATGTTGCTGATCGAGTTGGGGCCCAGGTCTTGGAGGCGGACGTTCATGAAGGCCATAGCATCTCTGAGGAATTTTGATCCTGGCAGCTTAAAACCCTGTTCGAGATGCTCAGCAAAAACAACTATCTCCCCTTCCTTTGGGTTGGGGATTTCCTTGCCTAATCCGATCGCCACCCGATAACTTCCTTTGGGTCGAGATTCCCCGTTTTCACACAGCCGTTGAGGAAGGCATCGTCAACTTTGGTCGGGAGCTAGTCGGCCTTGAACACGGTGCCCATAGCTACAAAGGAAAGGTTCATTGGTAAGTTAACTCGTCGAACACTTGTTGGGCGGCTAAGAGGATCTATTAACCCGCCGAATGCTTAGTGAGTTGCTAAGGAGATCTATTAACCCACCAAATATTTGTTGAGTGGCTAAAGGAATTTGTTAACTCACCAATAAAGGACCAGATCTGGGCACAGGGGCGACTTAAGAATTTCCTATTGTTTAGGGAAGACATCTCAGAGCATCGGGACCTATAAATAGGTTTCTACATGACAGGCAGCAAAATATAGATCTGCGAAAAAGTTAAATTGAATGGAAAGAGGCCTCGATAAGGTAAAACAGTCTATGGCTAGGGTAAAAACATTGGAGATTTGACAGAAGCCTTTTTTAGATCCCCAAATAGGAGCTGATCAACTGAGGATATGGTCCATACTACCGTGCCTACTACTGTTATTGCGAACCAATCGGCATCTGTAGGGGCATTCGAGGTGTTCTAAGGAACCAGCAGGCGATGAACATCGAGGAGCTAAGATCTGTCTCTAATGGCGAAGGACTGACCTGATGATGGCGTCCGGAGGTGACCGAGGAAGATCCGCGGCGAGTGTTGCGCACTTGGTCGGCCTCGATATGCACCGGACGTGGTGGTCGGAGACGGAGGTCCTCGGGCGGCGATGGAGTTCTCGTGCAGTTGCGAGGAAGAAGGGGCTGACGAAATGCGTAGGTGGGGATGTTCCCTGCCCCTTTCCCCAAGCCTATTTATTGGGACGGGCGCTGGAATCAAGGCGCCTCGCGCGGGAACTAAAGACGGGATAAAAGATTCGCCATAATAGCGCCAAGATTTTCGGGATATCTGTGCCGAAAGATCCGTTGGGGATTGCGTCATCAATTCTTCCGAGATTAAAGGGATAAGATGGTGTCAACAAGAAACAGTTCGGCGACTTGGATATTTTTACAAAGGGTGGCGGATTAAGCGTATGATGCGTAAAAAGAGCAGAGTGAGTCGCCCCTAACTAAGTAAGAGTTGGCGTGAACAGGTTCAAGTCAATCTGGGGCCTAATGTTGCGGATATTATCTGTTACGTGACCCGCCCTAGTTGGGCCGGGTCACCACGTGGGAGACTCATCCTTTAGCGATTTAAGCTTTGGCCCAATAAGCCCAGGAGCTGGATGGCGGTTCAAGATCCTCGTGGAGAATCAATCATTGGGAGGACCTCCAAGTCTTGGAAAGCACGGCGACTTAGAGATAGAAAGAATCATGACTTGAGTATGGGAAGGACTCTTGTAAACCCTAAGGGCTCGACCTGTATGTAAAGGCAAGTCCCAGGGAAGGAGAGGGCAGGTTAGAAATCATTGAGAGCTAGGTCAGGCGAGTTACGCCCTCCTTGTAATCGAAACATCATCAATACAACACAAAGCAGGACGTAGGCTTTTACCTCGTCACGAGGGGCCGAACCTGGGTAAATCTGCGTCTCGCTCCCGTTCAACCCCTTTGAGTCGCCACCAAGGTGCGATGGCTCCAACACTAAGTCCTTTCACGAGGACATCTGCCGTGACAAAACCACGACACCTCCTGCTAGAAATCTTGATAAGTCGCCCGTGCGTGATGATGCTATGATTGATACTATGCCTGATGATGCTATGCTTGATACTATGCCTAATGATGCTATGCTTGATACTATGCCTGATGATGCTATGCTTGATACTACTTTGCCACTTGGTGCATTCCTTGATGCACATATTGCTAGATTTGCTCCTAGATGTGATGATACTTCTGAAACTGCTGATACTATTGAAGTAGAACCTGCTACTATGCCTGAATTGCCTGTTATGCCTGATACGCGCTATGTCATGGAGGGAGAGATAGCCGAGGACTTTCTTGCATGTAAGTATAGCTATGATGTTGAGAAACTTCTGCGCAAGTGGAAAGAAAAATCCCTGAACGCTAGGATGAAATACGACCCGAAGTTTGCTACTTCGCCTATCTTTGTTACCGATAAGGATCATGAATTCTCTGTCGACCCTGAGTTAATCACTCTGGTCGAATCTGATCCTTTTCACGGTTATGAGTCTGAAACGGTTGTAGCCCATCTTACCAAACTGCACGATATCACCACCCTATTCACTAGTGAGGAAAAGATCTGCCACTACTACATGCTCAAGCTGTTTCCTTTCTCGCTAAAGGATGATGCTAAGACCTGGTTCACTTCTCTTGCTCCTGGTTGTGTGCGTAGTCCCCAGGATATGGTCTACTATTTCTCTGAAAAATATTTCCCTGCCCACAAGAAGCAAGCTGCCTTGCAGGAAATATACAACTTTACTCAAGCTGAAGAAGAGAGTCTCCCACAAGCTTGGGGGAGGCTTATCCAGCTACTGAATGCTTTGCCTGATCACCCTCTTGAGAAGAATGAGATACTTGATATCTTCTATAATGGACTTACCGATGCTTCCAAAGACCACCTAGATAGTTGTGCTGATAGTGTTTTTAGGGAACGGACTGTAGAACAAGCTGAGATTCTGCTGAATAACATCTTGTGCAATGAGAATGCTTGGACTATTCCAGAACCACCTCCTAAACCAACTCCGAAGAAAAGAGGTATTCTATTCCTCAGTCCTGAAGATATGCAAGAAGCCAAGAAATCTATGCGAGAGAAAGGCATTAAATCTGAAGATGTCAAAAATCTACCACCTATCGAAGAGATCCATGGTCTCGATAACCCGTTACAGGTAGTAGAAGTAAATTCTCTGTGTAGGTTTTATGAGATTGATATTCCTTTTGGTAAATCTGCTAGCTTATGCCTCGATGAATTTGATAACTTGTTGCCAAACAACAAAGTTTCAATGATTATGTTAGCAGATAATTGGAACAGAATGCTCGTATGCTTAGTCATTTAAGTGCTTGTGTGGACAGAAATGTTAATGATCTTAAACTTCTGACTAAACATGCTTCGATGGTTACTACTCAGGTAGAACAAATACTTAAGGCTCAGAATGACTTGCTCAATGAGTAGAATGACAATTCCGTCAGAGTCGTTACTAGAGGCGGTAAAATGACCCAGGAACCCGTGTATCCTGAGGGTCATCCGAAGAGAGTTGAACAAGAGTCTCAAGGAGTTAGCACAGAAGCACCTAGTCATCCTAGAAAGAAGAAGAAAGAAGATAGGAACCTGCATGCTAGCAACCCTATTGCTGCTACACCAGAGAGTCCAAACGATTGCTCTGTCTCTAATGCTGAAACACAATCTGGTGATGAACATGAGCCTAATGATAATATCAATAGTGATGTTCTTGATGATGCTCAACCTAGCAATGAAAAGGATGTGGAGATTGAATCTAATCTTGATAACCCACAGCCTAAGACTAGAAGATACGATAAGAATGACTTCGCTGCTAGGAAGCATGGTAAAGAAAGGGAACCATGGGTTCAGAAACCTATGCCCTTTCCTCCCAAACCATCCAAGAAAAAGGATGATGAGGATTTTGAGCGCTTCGTTGAAATGATCAGACATGTCTTTCTGCAGATGCGTCGGACAGATATGCTCAAGATGTCTCCGTATGCTAAGTACATGAAAGATATTGTGTCTAATAAGAGGAGGATACCCTGATATTGAGATCTCTGCCATGCTTGCCAATTACACTTTCAAGGGTGGAACTCCGAAGAAACTAGGTGATCCCGGTGTGCCCACTATACCTTGCTCCATTAAAGGCAACTACGTTAGAACTGCTTTATGCGACCTTGGAGCCGGTGTTAGTGTTATGCCTCTCTCTCTTTATCGTAGACTTGAACTGGATAAGTTGACACCCACTGAAATCTCTCTGCAAATGGCCGACAAATCAACTGCTTTCCCTATCGGCATTTGCGAGGATGTGCCTGTTGTGGTTGCTAACACCACTATCTTAACAGACTTTGTTATCTTGGATATTCCCGAGGACGATGCCATGGCTGTCATCCTCGGAAGACCCTTTTTGAACACTGCAGGGGCTATTATAGATTGCAACAAAGGCAATGTCACTTTCCATGTCAACGGTAATGAGCATACGGTGCACTTTCCGAAGAAACAATATCGAGTACATTGCATCAGTGCTATCAAAAAGACTTCATCGATTCTCATTGGGAGCTTTGAATGCCCTATTCCTCGTGTCAAGATGAAGTATGATTTGCTTGTTGGGGGGAAACACATCCCCATTGAGGTGACCTAGTGACTATTCGAAAATTATCCGTTCTCTTTTGTGATTCGAGAAAGTTTTCTTGAGGGGATTTGATCAACCCCATTGACGGATTTCTTTCGATGACCATGAGATGGATGAATCAAGGAGTCACAAACCTGTGTTCCAAGCTTTCACTTTAGGTTGCTTAGAAGAAAAATGATAGGTTTAGTTTAGTTTTCCCTGTTTTCTCTTTTTGCGTCCGGTAGAAAAGTACCCCGAAAATCAAAGTTCTCCGAACGCTGTGAAAATAAAGTACGATTTTTTCTGGAATATTTGAAAAATACTAGGACAAAGAGTCTGCCTGGGGGGCCACACCGGTGGGCCACAAGAACTAGGGGTGCGAGCACCCCCCTGGCTGCGCCACCCAGGCTTGTGGGGCCCACATGCACCCCCTCCACTCATTCTTGCTCCCATCCAGTTCTCCTACCTCCAGAAAAAATTGTTTCGCAGCTCAAACCCGTGTTCTTGCTTCTCTTGCTGGGATTTTCGATCTCTTTGCTCAAATCACCGTTCTCCGAACTGTTTTGGGGAAATTACTCCTTGGTAAGTGACTCCTCCATCTGTCCAATTAGTTTTTGCTCTAGTGCCTTATACTTCGTGTATTTTTGCTGCCTTGGTGACCATGTTCTTGAGCTTTGTATGCTGATTCTAGCTGGTCCCAAGTAGTTTTGATGCGTAATATGGTCTCTAGGCACTTGTGGGAGTAGTTGCTATGAGTTTTGTTGAGCCTTATTCACTTTTCCCTAGAATCACTAAAAATTTCAGAAATTTTCAGAGATAGAAAAGGGGAAAGATGAGGAGGTTCTTAAGAGGCTCGTCAAGCCGTGACCCCAAAGATGATGGGAGTGAGAAGAAGCCCAAGTATTTGGTCCCTTGAGTTGCAGAAGTTCGAGCGTGCGAGTGGCCAAGCGACGTGTTCTTACGCGTCGCTGGAATTTATGAGGACTTTTATCACTTGGTGGAGAACGCAGGCCTTACCGCCTTCGTTGAAGATAAGTGTTCGCAATACCTCCTCCTCACTAATATCTTCATACAAAGCTTCTACTTCTATCCGAGAAACAATCCTCGTATGGTTGAGTTTAAACTTTATGATGTCCCCCACCGCATGTCACTCTAGGATTTTTTCTATGTTTGCAAATTCCCTTACGTTGGGGATATTCATGAACCTCGTCCACGGGACTTGGAAGCTTTTATCGGTACAATTGTTGTAGGAGAGGAGAGAGGAGTGTCCTGCGCTAGAGCTGCTAGCATTCATTTTCCTATGCTTCGGTACTTCTCACTATTCGTGGGAAAATGTTTGATTGGTCGTGGGAAAGCTGGGTCACTTAGTTCCCCAGATCTTGCGATATTGCGCGAAGCCCTTTATAACGATAAAACTTATAGCTTGGGTGCTATAGTAGCTCAACGGTTGAACCTTAACCCTTCTAAAGGTGTTGTCTATGGAGGTATCTATGCTACCCGTCTTGCCAGACACTTTGAGATACCCATTAGACTTGAGGAGGAAGAAGAGATGCTCCTTCCCGATAGATATCTAGATTACGATAGCATGGTTCGCCATGACTTTCTTGATAGTGATATAGGTGGTAGGATGATTTATAACCTGGTATTTAGTCAGGGTACTCGTGAGATTATAACTTTGCCTGCTCCTTCTTTGTTCAATCTTCATGCAGGCAGGTACACTATTATGCCCTCGTACATCTACGCATATTGGGGCTTAGCCCAACCATAGGTGCCCGTGCCCCAGCCGCCAGTCGAGTACCAGACGCCGGTTTATCAGTGGGAGCCAGAGGAGCTCACACAACACTGGCATCCTCAATCCACTCCGGAGTACCCAGGAGCTGGTTATTTCCCTCCTTGGGAGTAGACCAAGTTAGGCCAAAAGCATAAGCTTGGGGGAGTACGTGTTCTCACCGACTTTACATTCTTGCTTATGCTTTCACTTTGTTAGCCGGGGTTCACACTTTGCCACTGTATCATCCATGTGAGTTTATTTTATTTTTCTCGTTTTCTTTTCGTGTGTCTGTCTATTTTGAGAAAAACCAAAAAGATTTTCTTTTTCTTCTTTTGCCTGTTGGGAGCTTTCCCATGTAGATAGTTTTCTTTTTCTTTGGGTCAAGGTAGAAGATATTGGTTACAATGTTTAGTGGCTCTTGCATGCATACCTGTTTAGCTTTCAAAGAGCCATATTACTTTGTCTTCTCCTTTTTGTTTGCCTACAGATTCCAGCGTAGTCCAATGCACGAGCACTCTTATTATTGTTCACATCATTCTGTCGTGCAAGTGAAAGGCAATAATGACGATATATGATGAAGTGATTGAGCCTGGAAAAGCTGGTATGAACTCAATCTATTTTGTTTTTGTAAATATGACTAGCTCTTCATGCCCAATTCAGCTTTGTTGTGAGAGAAACATGTTTGCAATGACAACTTAGATATCATAGTTGCTTATGCCATGCTTATTTACCTAGGAGCTTATAATGGTCTGTCTTGATTGCCCACATGAATGTTGAGATGACTATGATGTAGTATGATAGGATGGTATCCTCCTTTGAATGTTTCAAGTGGCTTGACTTGGCGCATGTTCACGCATGTAGTTGAAACAAAATCAACATAGCCTCTATGATGTTCATGTTCATGGTGATTTGTGTCCTACTCATGCTTGCACTCAATGTTAGTTAATCTCAATGCATTTTGATGATTGTTGTCGCTCTCTAGTTGGTCGCTTCCCAGTATTTTGCTAGCCTTCACTTGTACTAAGCGGGAATACTGCTTGTGCATCCACTTCCATAAACCCAAAGTTGTGCCATATGAGTCCACCATACCTACCTATGTGTGGTATCAACCTGCCGTTCCAAGTAAATTTGCATGTGCCACTCTCTAAACCTTCAAGTAATAATCTGTTTTGCATGCCCGAACCGTTCCTATGGTGACATGGGGCTATAGGTATCTTCCATGCTAGGCGTGTTATCCTCGATATGTGTTTATTCACTATCATTGTGACATCCTCGACTTTTGCTACAGTAGTAATTGTAATTAAGCTACAGTGATCACCGCTAATGATGCCACGTCATCGAATTCCCACCTCAGACCCGCGTGGATTCGCGTCTGTCCGGATCGATGATTTGAAAGCAATGGGAAGCACCTTATCGGTTCATTACAAGTATTAAAAGGATATACATATAAGAGGAAAGTATTGAAGAAATAGTAATGATAAAAGAGGTTCATCAGGTTCACGATCGTCTGCAAGAGGAATTCCGTAAGCTGAACCTCCACATTGTTCCTCAGGGTTACCTTGTCCCGCCTCCTGAAGAGTATCAAAAGATGAACCTCCGTGTTGTTAATCAGGGTTCCCTCAGTAACCTAGTGGTTGAACCAGATCTTGTGAGCTCCATAAAGAATATACAAAACTTTGACGATGATGTCGACAGGATTAAGAGCTATATTGCGAAGGGCAAACCCTCCTTTTTCACTGTTGATGAAGGTGGCGCCTTGTATTTCAAGGGTCGCCTATTCGTTCCAAATAAGAAGGAAAATCTCAGGATGACTGGGAAGGTGATGGAAGAAGCTCATGACACACCATTGTCTATTCACCCGGGTAGTACCAAGATGTACCAAGACATCCGGCAAACATTCTGGTGGCCCAATATGAAACAAGACATTGCACGCTATGTGGCAGAATGTGATATATGCCGGCGTATCAAAGCAGAACACCAAAAGCCTGCTGGAACTCTGCAACCTATCTCTATTCCCGAGTGGAAATGGGATCACGTTGAAATGGACTTCGTCACTGGTTTTCCCAGGTCTCAGAAAGGTAATGATGCTATTCTTGTCGTCATTGATCGACTGTCCAAAGTTGCACATTTCCTGGCCGTCAAAGAAACGATTAATGCTAGTCAGCTGGCAGATCTTTATATGTCAAGAGTTGTTTCACTTCACGGTATTCCGTTGGTAATCAGTTCGGACCGTGGCAGCTTGTTTACTTCAAAATTCTGGGAAAGTTTTCAGAAGGCTATGGGGACTCATCTGTCCTTCAGCACTGCATTTCATCCTCAATCCCAGGGACAAGTTGAACGAGTCAACCAAATTCTCGAGGACATGCTTCGAGCTTGTGTCATTTCTTTCGGTAAGAAATGGGAGGAATCTCTCCCGTATGCCGAGTTCTCTTACAACAATAGCTATCAAGCTAGCCTGAAGATGGCCCCTTTCGAAGTATTGTATGGGCGAAGGTGTCGGACTCCTCTGAATTGGTCAGAAACTGGAGAACGATCACTCTTCGGTCCGGATATTATTCAACATGCCGAAGATCAAGTCCGCATTATTCATGAGAATCTGAAGGCTGCTCAGTCTCGTCAGAAGAGTCAGTATGACCGTCATCATCAAGATATGGTCTATCAACCTGGCGAAAAGGCTTATCTTCGTGTCACACCAATGAGAGGTGCACACCGTTTCGGAATCAAGGGCAAGTTAGCTCCTCGTTATATTGGTCCTTTCACTGTTCTCGAAAGGCGTGGAAGAGTGGCTTATCAATTGGAACTGCCGGCGAATCTTTCTCAGGTTCACGATGTCTTCCATGTTTCTCAACTCCGTCGCTGCTTCAAGGACCCTATTCGAGCAGTGGATCACGATATGCTAGAGCTACAACAAGACCTCTCTTATAAAGAGCATCCGGTCCGCATTCTCGATCAAGCTGAACGTAAGACTCGTCGCAAGGTCACTAAGTTCCTTAAGGTGCAGTGGTCAAATCACTCTGAAGATGAAGCCACTTGGGAACGCGAGGATCATCTTCGTGATGAATACCCCGGGCTCTTTCCCTCTACCTCTTAATTCTCGGGACGAGAATTCTTGTTAGTAGGGGAGAATTGTGACATCCTCGACTTTTGCTACAGTAGTAATTGTAATTAAGCTACAGTGATCACCGCTAATGATGCCACGTCATCGAATTCCCACCTCAGACCCGCGTGGATTCGCGTCTGTCCGGATCGATGATTTGAAAGCAATGGGAAGCACCTTATCGGTTCATTACAAGTATTAAAAGGATATACATATAAGAGGAAAGTATTGAAGAAATAGTAATGATAAAAGAAAGAAAGAAAACTGAAAGAAAGAAATAATAAAAAGAAAAGGGAAAAGGTAAAGCAAAATAAAAACAAATCAAAAAAAAAAAGGAGAAAGCCCCCCCCCCCCAGCCGGCCCAGCTGGGCCAAAAAGGGCCCAGCCGGCCACCTCCCGCGCCCCACCCCCAAACCCTAGCGCCCTCCTGGCGCCACCCTCCCCCACGCCAACTCCCCCCCCTGTACGCCGCCGCCAGCCACCCCACCCTCGTGGTGGGGCCCCACCTCCACCCACCGACACTCCCTCCTCCCATCCCGTAACTCCCTCCACTCCCTCTCTCTCGGCCCCCCACCCCCGAGATCCCATCGCCCCCCTCCTCTCCACCTCGCCCCTCTCCCTCCCCAACCGGCGGCCGCCCTTCCCCCCCCGCCGGCAGCCCCCTCCCCCGGCGGCCTCCTCTCCCCACGGCCGCCCCCCTCATCCCCCTCACCCCCGGCGGCTCCTCCCCTCTCTCCGCGGCGAGCTCCCCCGTCGCCCCCCCGGCGGCCACCTCCTCCACCGGGCCACCCAACCCGGCGGCCCCCCTCCACCACGCCGGCCACCTCGCCCCCCCCCCTCCAGGTCCGGCGGCCGGGGCCCTCCCCATCCCGTCGGCCGACCCCGGGAGCCCCGCCGGCCGAGCCCCTCCCCGTCGGCGGCTCCACCTCCGGGGGCCTCTCCTCACCGGGGCCTCCACACCGGCTCCTCCTCGCCGGCACATCACCACCGGAACCTCACCGTCATCGTCTCCACCGTCACTTCGTGCGAACTCCGGCTTCACCGGGCCGTCATCACCGTCGGTGAGCCCCTCCTCGGGCTCCTCCCACCTTGACGTTCCCCTCGACGTCACGGTTCCGTTCCGGCAAACGGGGCCTCGATCCGTCGACGGTGGACTTCGGTAGAAGGATTCGAAGTTTGTGTTCTTCTAGGTGGAGTAGCAAAAGAACTTCTCTGTCTCTGTTAACAGAGAGATGAGAGATGAGTGTTGAGAAAAAAAATAAATGAAAAAGAATAAATGGTGTATTAGATGCGTATGTATGTATGTATGTATGAGATGTGATGTATGTATTTGTGTATTTGGGTATTTAGAGGAATACGGTATTGGCACGGATAGGTATCTAATAAAGATAAATGAGGAAATAACCTTAGGCCACTTACCGGTGGGGCCAATGCACCGCTGTCAATGACAGGGAGGCCCCACGCGATAATTAAAAATAATGTTTTTCTTAAATAAATAAATAAATAGATATATTAGTTAAGATAATTAATTAACATAATTAGAGTATGACACGTGGGTCCCTCGTTGAATTAATCTGATTAATAAATAATTAATCTTAATAAAAACTTGTGCCTATGACGTTCGGGACCCACTGGTCAGTTGACCGGTCAAATGTGATGTCAGCCTGACATCGCGATGATGTCATAATAGGATTTTACTAAATCTTTTAAATCTGTTTTTAATTCCTAAATAATTAATAAAACTTTGAAAATTAATATTAAATAATCCGTAAGTCAGATCGAAATATTTTCAACATGAAAGTTGATCAGCAAAGCGAGACGAACCCGGATACACGGCCCGTTCGTGTGTCACGCGTCCCTAGCATAGCAAACATGGAACTTTTCCATCGTTTCCAGTGTAACCGGTAGTAGCCCGAGACCCGGAAAATATCGTCAGATATTCTTCCGACCCGTCTATGACGGATGTTCCTGCGTTAGCTCATGTCTAGCATGCATATTTCCATGTCATGCTTTGTGTTGCATCGGTGCTATTATTTATTGTTTCTTCCCCCTCTTCTTACCGGTAGACCCCGAGACTGACGCTGCTGCCGGGTACATCTACGCCCCTGCCGATCAGTCCTTTGCCGCAGAGCAGCAAGGCAAGCAAACCCCCTCTTGATCATTCCTATATCGCCTATGTCTTTCTTCCTACTGCTTGCATTAGTTTTTTGCTACTGTTGTAGTTAGCTCCTATATCTGATGCATAGCCTGTTTTTGATGAACTGCTACTTTCAGTCCTGTACCTTTAATCTGCTTAGTATAGGTGGAGCAGTCATCCCCTCTGACCCCGTAGATCAGTTGCCTCGCTTGTTTTCAAATCTCGATCTCTGATCGACGAGCCAGACCCGACACAGCATGTTCACCCCCCTTCGTTGTACGACGCTACAGGGATACTATCGGGTACCGAGGGTGACACCTCGCTAAGTACTCCTGATGATATCTCTGTAGTATAGCTAGTCGGTCGTGGTTATCGAGGGTGATTCCTCTTTCACCATTCCCGATGACGTCTCTGTCGTGCCACCCCGTGAGTGTGGGACCCCCGAGGGTGATTCCTCTAAGCCCACCTTGACGGGTACATCGTTCGGAATCCAACGAGGGTGATACCTCGGATTTCCCCGATGATACAACCACACAGTTACTCGACCATGTTACTGGGATCTTCGGTGATTAGTTGTAAGACGGGTGGATTCCCGCGAGACTGTGTTGCTGGCCTAATTAAAATGCTAATGGATTTGGGTATTTGATCTGGGTTGGTCGGAGACCTTTTCGCACTAACCGGCTACGCGGGAAGAATTATGGGTACTCGGCGTCGCGGTATCAGCCGAAGCTTTTCAGATGCCAGCAGTGTAGCGGCGCGCGCCCGAGTGGTCCCGAGATGCATCGCGCTTGTGATTAAGGGATGCTAGGACTGACGTCGGCCGCCCACGCCACGTGCAGGAGCGTGAAGGGGAACTGGGCCCATGAACCCTTTGTGCTTAGGATTTAGACCGGCGGGCTGGCCTCTCTGATTAGTCTTAGGTGGGGCTGCGACGTGTCGATATTCCGAGGCCGGGCAGGACCCAGAAAAGTTTGTCCGGCCAAAGTGTTATCGAGCGTGACGGGACATGTGGTGCACCCCTGCAGGGATGAAAATTAACTATTCGGATAGCCGTGTCCACGGTTACAGGACGACTTGGAGTTGTGCCCCGATCTTATACAACTACAATTGTTACTTAACTGGATTTAGTTTGCCTCGGGATTGCTTCCTCGCAGGGAGACGAGGGAGGATCCTTAGGCGTGACCTCACTTTAATATTGCTGCAACAATATGACTATTAATGTGTTACCCCTGTTCTACTCTCGTCTATTGCTGCAAGACCCTGAAGATGCTAGTCTTCGATAGGACTAGGCCTTCTCTCTCTATTCTCGCATTGCTGCAGTCAGTCCACATATAACCCCCTTCTTTGATACTGATGCATAATTAGAATAGTTCTGATGTAAGACTTGCGAGTACTTTGGATGAGTACTCACCGCTGCTTTGCTCCCCCCTTGTTCCCTTGATCCGTTTGCTGCGACCAGATGATGAAGCCCAGGAGATGGAGGTCCCCGCCACCGACAACTGCTACCCCGACGGTGCCTACTACTACGTGGAGGCCGCTGATGATCAGGAGTAGTTAGGAGGTTCCCAGGCAGGAGGCCTCGCCTCGTTCGATCGTTGTATCTTTTGTGCTAGCCTTCTCTAAGGCACCCCATGTTTTATGTCTGTACTCAGATATTTGTTGCTTCCGCTGACTCGTGTGCTTATCGAGCTTTCGTATTCTAGCCCTCGAGGCCCCTGGCTTGTAATATGAAGCTGATGTTATTTTATTTGTGTCTAGAGTTGTGTTGTGATATCTCCCCGTGAGTCCTTGGGTTTGATCGTACGCATTTGCGTGTATGATTAGCGTACGATTAAGCCGAGGGCGTCACAAGTTGGTATCAGAGCCATCTGCCTGTAGGTAGCCCCCTTTCCAACTCCTTGGCCGAAGTTGAGTCTAGTGTTTGAAAAACTTACTAACACTGATGTTGTGGCTTACGGGCCCACATCTCAATTGGGTGGTATTAGTATCTTTTACTCCTTTTCTATACTCTGGGCTCTACTTTCTCTTCTCTTTCGGGTCAAAGATTTTACTAACTCTAACATTAGGTTCTCGAATCACATCAATCCGGAGCGCTGGACTATCTACTCTTTTTCTCCTGAATATGTATTACACACACTGTCATTGACATCCGTCAATCTTATTTTCAGATGCGTCCCGCAAGGCAGCACGTGCGCCTGACACAGGCCACTGAGACGACTGGGTTCCCGGCCGTTTTGGTCGATCTCCTGACCAGGCTGGGATATCGCTGGTACCCCGAGTACACTGTGTTCGAGGATTTCCGCGAGTACAACCAGTACCAGTACCAGGCTGAGGTTCGCATCTTCGACCAGAGGGGCGGTGAGACCCTCGAGCGCCACGTGTTCTGTGGTATTGGAGTGTCGGTCGAGATGGCCGTCCATGATGCGGCCTACATCGCCATCACCCGACTCCGTGGAGCGTACCCTCACCTGGAGGAGAGCCCTTTCAGATACATCCCGCATGCTCCTGCTGGGGATGAGACTGGGTCTGATCTCACTGCCTACGCTTCTGACGTTCGGGAGCGCAGCGACCGTTCCTACGTCGCTGTCTGCGCCCCCTACGTAACGCGTCGGTACGACGCGCGGATTCTGGTGCAGTACACTGAGGCAATGGATCGTGCTTTCCGAGCTCTGACTGTGGAGTTGTATGCTACACGCGCTCGTCTTTACGACGCGTTGACAGAGCTGCAGCCATCACACTGTCCGAGGGTTCCCCCTTTGCGCATCCGCGAGCCGAGCAGGACAGAGCTACCATCAGCTCTCGAGTGGACAGATGTTGGGGGTAGAACCCCTGCACTTGGACCTCAGCTCCTCGACTGGATGCGGTACCGTCACCAGAGTCACAACGGGACACAGGGTCCTGTCCCTACCTTCTATCACCGCCAGCTACCAGGATTCGTTCGTCCTCTCCGACGTTGATGTAGCCTTATCGCTACATCTCGTCGTGGTACTCTTCCACCGCGTGCCTGCGCGCCGCTTAGTGAGTCCAGGGTATCGTCAAATGCGTCCGGGCTATCGCCAAATTTCGAGTTTTTAATCGTTAGTCTGTAATCGAACTTATGTATGGGTCCGTATGTCGAACTCAACTACTATGGAGTATCTATCGCATTTCCCTTTCATTATGCTTGATTACTTCATGAATGCGTGCGATGCCTTTCAATTACTTTAAGCTAAACTACCCCTGCTAAATATTTAACAGGATGGTTAGACCAGCTGGCCGCCCGCGTGGCCGTGCCAACGATGCACCACCCCCGCCTCCTGAGTATATGGCGGGGATGATCCAACAGTTTGAGCTGAACCGCCAGTTTATGCAAGGGCTCATGGATCAGTTCCAAAGGCCGAACATGAACCAACCACAAGGCGTGACACTGCAAGACTTCTGCCGTCTCAACCCTGCGATCTACCGCAGCTCAACTCAGCCTCTTGATGCTGATGACTGGCTCCGTGACATTTCTTATGAGCTAGAGTCTGCCAATGTGCCCCTGGCGAGCTATGTCAACTTTGCCGCCTACTTTCTGAAGGGTCCCGCTGCTCAATGGTGGGACAGCCACAGGCGCTCTCAGCCCGATGGAACTATCATCACTTGGGCAGAGTTCAAGGCTGCTTTCCGTGCTCGATACATTCCCCAGGGAATCATGGACCGGAAGAAGCGTGAGTTCCGCAACTTGGTCCAGGGCAACAAGACTGTGGATGCTTATCAGCGGGAATTTCTGGAATTATCTCGCTATGCTGAAGAAGACATTGCGACTGATGCACGCAGGCAGGAGAAGTTCCGTGAAGGCCTCCACCCTGATATCAAGCTGACACTCCTCGTTCAGGACTATGCTGATTTCGCCACCCTCGTGAACAAGGCTATTCAGGTTGAGACTGGTCTGCAGGAATACAAAGATAGCAGCAAGCGCAACCGTGACATGGGCTCATCTTCGGGCTCATCTGCACAGAAGCGGAAGATCTGGATTCCCAACAACATGTACCATGCACCTGCTCCTACTCCGAGGCCGTCCTATGCTGCACCTCGCCTGCCTCCTCCACCACCTAGGCAGCCGAGGCTTCCAGCTCCACCGCCTCGAGTTCCTCCTTCCCGTCCTGAGGACGGGCTGTGCTTCAAGTGTGGCCGTCCAGGTCACCGTGCTAGAGACTGCAGGCAGAATCAGAATCAGCTGGCACTTCCCGCAACTGGCCGTGGCAACAACCAGAACCGCAACTTCAACACTAAGCCTGCTTATGTTCGTGGTCAGGCCAACAACATTGATATGGGTCAAGCTCAAGACCAGCCTGCTACCGTGATGGGTACACTTCTCGTTAACTCAGTACCTGCTTCTGTATTGTTTGATACAGGAGCATCGCATTCCTTTATGTCGGAAAATTTTGCATACATGCATGACATTAGGAGCGAAGAGATGAACATCCCGATAGTGGTAAACACCCCTGGGGGCGAATGTCGAACCTCTGTGGTTTGCCCCCATGTTCCAGTTGAAATTGAAGGATTAGAATTCCTTGCCAACCCCATCCTACTAAAGTCATCCAACATTGATCTCATATTGGGGATGGACTGGTTGAAAGCTCATACGGCATCGATCGTTTGTGCCACCAAGACCGTCCACCTCCTACACCCTTCAGATGAACTAGTAAGCTACCATGCGCATCTCGTCCGTAATGCTGAGGCACGGCTGTATGCTTTGAATGCATTAAATGCGTCGCCTCTTGAAGGGATTGAAAACATTCCAGTGGTCCGAGAGTTCCAAGATGTCTTTCCAGAAGAACTTCCGGGGATTCCCCCTGCTCGAGCTGTCGAGTTTGTCATTGACTTGGTACCCGGTACCACTCCTATTGCCAAGCGTCCTTATAAAATGCCACCACATGAACTCCTTGAACTTAAGCAAGAAATTGACAACTCGCTCCGTCTGGGTTTCATCCGTCCGAGTTCCTCTGCTTGGGGAGCACCTTCTCTCTTTGTTAAGAAGAAGGATGGGACAAATCGATTGGTTCAAGACTATCGTCCTATCAACCAGGCCACTATTCAAAACAAATATCCTCTCCCTCGGATAAATGATTTGTATGATCAACTTGCTGGTTCCACCGTTTTCTCTAAGCTCGACTTGAGATTGGGATACCACCAGATCCGTGTTCACAAGGAGGATATTCCAAAGACCGCCTTTGTTACTCGATATGGATCATACGAGTACACCGTCATGTCCTTCGGCTTAACCAATGCACCGGCAACCTTCTCTCGACTGATGAATTATATATTCATGGACTACCTCGACAAATTTGTCGTGGTATATCTGGATGATATTCTGGTGTTTTCGAAGAACAAAGAAGAGCATGCTGAACATCTTCGTCTTGTACTGGATAAGCTTCGGGAGCATAAACTCTATGCGAAGTATTCCAAATGTGAGTTCTGGCTAGACGAAGTGACTTACCTTGGTCATGTGATTTCCAAGGATGGTATTGCGGTCAACCCCGAACGAATTCAAGCTATTCTTGATTGGACTCCCCCGAAGAATGTCAAGCAAGTCAGAAGTTTTCTCGGACTCGCCAGCTATTGCCGTCGATTCGTCGAGAACTTCTCCAAGATTGCGAAGCCCTTAACCAACCTGCTTCACAAAGGTGTTAAGTATGAATGGACTGATAAATGTCAGGAAAGTTTCCAGGCACTCAAGGACAAACTAACGTCCGCTCCAGTACTTGCTCCTCCAGATACGAAAAGGGATTTCGTCATATACTGTGATGCTTCTCGTCAAGGAATAGGTTGTGTCCTAATGCAGGATCGCAAGGTGATCGCTTATGCTTCACGTCAACTGCGTGCTCATGAAGAGAACTACCCAGTTCATGATCTCGAGCTTGCCGCAGTCATTCATGCATTGAAGGAATGGCGACAATACCTTGTCGGTAATCGCTGTGAAATCTACACCGACCATCAAAGTTTGAAGTACTTGTTCACTCAACCGGAGCTGAACTTGCGTCAACAAAGATGGATGGAGCGTATAGCAGATTTTGACTGTAGTATATCATATACCCCTGGCAAGGCTAATGTAATGGCTGATGCCTTAAGTCGCAAGTCATACTGTAACCACCTCCAGGTTCATCAGGTTCACGATCGTCTGCAAGAGGAATTCCGTAAGCTGAACCTCCACATTGTTCCTCAGGGTTACCTTGTCCCGCCTCCTGAAGAGTATCAAAAGATGAACCTCCGTGTTGTTAATCAGGGTTCCCTCAGTAACCTAGTGGTTGAACCAGATCTTGTGAGCTCCATAAAGAATATACAAAACTTTGACGATGATGTCGACAGGATTAAGAGCTATATTGCGAAGGGCAAACCCTCCTTTTTCACTGTTGATGAAGGTGGCGCCTTGTATTTCAAGGGTCGCCTATTCGTTCCAAATAAGAAGGAAAATCTCAGGATGACTGGGAAGGTGATGGAAGAAGCTCATGACACACCATTGTCTATTCACCCGGGTAGTACCAAGATGTACCAAGACATCCGGCAAACATTCTGGTGGCCCAATATGAAACAAGACATTGCACGCTATGTGGCAGAATGTGATATATGCCGGCGTATCAAAGCAGAACACCAAAAGCCTGCTGGAACTCTGCAACCTATCTCTATTCCCGAGTGGAAATGGGATCACGTTGAAATGGACTTCGTCACTGGTTTTCCCAGGTCTCAGAAAGGTAATGATGCTATTCTTGTCGTCATTGATCGACTGTCCAAAGTTGCACATTTCCTGGCCGTCAAAGAAACGATTAATGCTAGTCAGCTGGCAGATCTTTATATGTCAAGAGTTGTTTCACTTCACGGTATTCCGTTGGTAATCAGTTCGGACCGTGGCAGCTTGTTTACTTCAAAATTCTGGGAAAGTTTTCAGAAGGCTATGGGGACTCATCTGTCCTTCAGCACTGCATTTCATCCTCAATCCCAGGGACAAGTTGAACGAGTCAACCAAATTCTCGAGGACATGCTTCGAGCTTGTGTCATTTCTTTCGGTAAGAAATGGGAGGAATCTCTCCCGTATGCCGAGTTCTCTTACAACAATAGCTATCAAGCTAGCCTGAAGATGGCCCCTTTCGAAGTATTGTATGGGCGAAGGTGTCGGACTCCTCTGAATTGGTCAGAAACTGGAGAACGATCACTCTTCGGTCCGGATATTATTCAACATGCCGAAGATCAAGTCCGCATTATTCATGAGAATCTGAAGGCTGCTCAGTCTCGTCAGAAGAGTCAGTATGACCGTCATCATCAAGATATGGTCTATCAACCTGGCGAAAAGGCTTATCTTCGTGTCACACCAATGAGAGGTGCACACCGTTTCGGAATCAAGGGCAAGTTAGCTCCTCGTTATATTGGTCCTTTCACTGTTCTCGAAAGGCGTGGAAGAGTGGCTTATCAATTGGAACTGCCGGCGAATCTTTCTCAGGTTCACGATGTCTTCCATGTTTCTCAACTCCGTCGCTGCTTCAAGGACCCTATTCGAGCAGTGGATCACGATATGCTAGAGCTACAACAAGACCTCTCTTATAAAGAGCATCCGGTCCGCATTCTCGATCAAGCTGAACGTAAGACTCGTCGCAAGGTCACTAAGTTCCTTAAGGTGCAGTGGTCAAATCACTCTGAAGATGAAGCCACTTGGGAACGCGAGGATCATCTTCGTGATGAATACCCCGGGCTCTTTCCCTCTACCTCTTAATTCTCGGGACGAGAATTCTTGTTAGTAGGGGAGAATTGTGACATCCTCGACTTTTGCTACAGTAGTAATTGTAATTAAGCTACAGTGATCACCGCTAATGATGCCACGTCATCGAATTCCCACCTCAGACCCGCGTGGATTCGCGTCTGTCCGGATCGATGATTTGAAAGCAATGGGAAGCACCTTATCGGTTCATTACAAGTATTAAAAGGATATACATATAAGAGGAAAGTATTGAAGAAATAGTAATGATAAAAGAAAGAAAGAAAACTGAAAGAAAGAAATAATAAAAAGAAAAGGGAAAAGGTAAAGCAAAATAAAAACAAATCAAAAAAAAAAAAGGAGAAAGCCCCCCCCCAGCCGGCCCAGCTGGGCCAAAAAGGGCCCATCCGGCCACCTCCCGCGCCCCACCCCCAAACCCTAGCGCCCTCCTGGCGCCACCCTCCCCCACGCCAACTCCCCCCCCTGTACGCCGCCGCCAGCCACCCCACCCTCGTGGTGGGGCCCCACCTCCACCCACCGACACTCCCTCCTCCCATCCCGTAACTCCCTCCACTCCCTCTCTCTCGGCCCCCCACCCCCGAGATCCCATCGCCCCCCTCCTCTCCACCTCGCCCCTCTCCCTCCCCAACCGGCGGCCGCCCTTCCCCCCCCGCCGGCAGCCCCCTCCCCCGGCGGCCTCCTCTCCCCACGGCCGCCCCCCTCATCCCCCTCACCCCCCGGCGGCTCCTCCCCTCTCTCCGCGGCGAGCTCCCCCGTCGCCCCCCCGGCGGCCACCTCCTCCACCGGGCCACCCAACCCGGCGGCCCCCCTCCACCACGCCGGCCACCTCGCCCCCCCCCCTCCAGGTCCGGCGGCCGGGGCCCTCCCCATCCCGTCGGCCGACCCCGGGAGCCCCGCCGGCCGAGCCCCTCCCCGTCGGCGGCTCCACCTCCGGGGGCCTCTCCTCACCGGGGCCTCCACACCGGCTCCTCCTCGCCGGCACATCACCACCGGAACCTCACCGTCATCGTCTCCACCGTCACTTCGTGCGAACTCCGGCTTCACCGGGCCGTCATCACCGTCGGTGAGCCCCTCCTCGGGCTCCTCCCACCTTGACGTTCCCCTCGACGTCACGGTTCCGTTCCGGCAAACGGGGCCTCGATCCGTCGACGGTGGACTTCGGTAGAAGGATTCGAAGTTTGTGTTCTTCTAGGTGGAGTAGCAAAAGAACTTCTCTGTCTCTGTTAACAGAGAGATGAGAGATGAGTGTTGAGAAAAAAAATAAATGAAAAAGAATAAATGGTGTATTAGATGCGTATGTATGTATGTATGTATGAGATGTGATGTATGTATTTGTGTATTTGGGTATTTAGAGGAATACGGTATTGGCACGGATAGGTATCTAATAAAGATAAATGAGGAAATAACCTTAGGCCACTTACCGGTGGGGCCAATGCACCGCTGTCAATGACAGGGAGGCCCCACGCGATAATTAAAAATAATGTTTTTCTTAAATAAATAAATAAATAGATATATTAGTTAAGATAATTAATTAACATAATTAGAGTATGACACGTGGGTCCCTCGTTGAATTAATCTGATTAATAAATAATTAATCTTAATAAAAACTTGTGCCTATGACGTTCGGGACCCACTGGTCAGTTGACCGGTCAAATGTGATGTCAGCCTGACATCGCGATGATGTCATAATAGGATTTTACTAAATCTTTTAAATCTGTTTTTAATTCCTAAATAATTAATAAAACTTTGAAAATTAATATTAAATAATCCGTAAGTCAGATCGAAATATTTTCAACATGAAAGTTGATCAGCAAAGCGAGACGAACCCGGATACACGGCCCGTTCGTGTGTCACGCGTCCCTAGCATAGCAAACATGGAACTTTTCCATCGTTTCCAGTGTAACCGGTAGTAGCCCGAGACCCGGAAAATATCGTCAGATATTCTTCCGACCCGTCTATGACGGATGTTCCTGCGTTAGCTCATGTCTAGCATGCATATTTCCATGTCATGCTTTGTGTTGCATCGGTGCTATTATTTATTGTTTCTTCCCCCTCTTCTTACCGGTAGACCCCGAGACTGACGCTGCTGCCGGGTACATCTACGCCCCTGCCGATCAGTCCTTTGCCGCAGAGCAGCAAGGCAAGCAAACCCCCTCTTGATCATTCCTATATCGCCTATGTCTTTCTTCCTACTGCTTGCATTAGTTTTTTGCTACTGTTGTAGTTAGCTCCTATATCTGATGCATAGCCTGTTTTTGATGAACTGCTACTTTCAGTCCTGTACCTTTAATCTGCTTAGTATAGGTGGAGCAGTCATCCCCTCTGACCCCGTAGATCAGTTGCCTCGCTTGTTTTCAAATCTCGATCTCTGATCGACGAGCCAGACCCGACACAGCATGTTCACCCCCCTTCGTTGTACGACGCTACAGGGATACTATCGGGTACCGAGGGTGACACCTCGCTAAGTACTCCTGATGATATCTCTGTAGTATAGCTAGTCGGTCGTGGTTATCGAGGGTGATTCCTCTTTCACCATTCCCGATGACGTCTCTGTCGTGCCACCCCGTGAGTGTGGGACCCCCGAGGGTGATTCCTCTAAGCCCACCTTGACGGGTACATCGTTCGGAATCCAACGAGGGTGATACCTCGGATTTCCCCGATGATACAACCACACAGTTACTCGACCATGTTACTGGGATCTTCGGTGATTAGTTGTAAGACGGGTGGATTCCCGCGAGACTGTGTTGCTGGCCTAATTAAAATGCTAATGGATTTGGGTATTTGATCTGGGTTGGTCGGAGACCTTTTCGCACTAACCGGCTACGCGGGAAGAATTATGGGTACTCGGCGTCGCGGTATCAGCCGAAGCTTTTCAGATGCCAGCAGTGTAGCGGCGCGCGCCCGAGTGGTCCCGAGATGCATCGCGCTTGTGATTAAGGGATGCTAGGACTGACGTCGGCCGCCCACGCCACGTGCAGGAGCGTGAAGGGGAACTGGGCCCATGAACCCTTTGTGCTTAGGATTTAGACCGGCGGGCTGGCCTCTCTGATTAGTCTTAGGTGGGGCTGCGACGTGTCGATATTCCGAGGCCGGGCAGGACCCAGAAAAGTTTGTCCGGCCAAAGTGTTATCGAGCGTGACGGGACATGTGGTGCACCCCTGCAGGGATGAAAATTAACTATTCGGATAGCCGTGTCCACGGTTACAGGACGACTTGGAGTTGTGCCCCGATCTTATACAACTACAATTGTTACTTAACTGGATTTAGTTTGCCTCGGGATTGCTTCCTCGCAGGGAGACGAGGGAGGATCCTTAGGCGTGACCTCACTTTAATATTGCTGCAACAATATGACTATTAATGTGTTACCCCTGTTCTACTCTCGTCTATTGCTGCAAGACCCTGAAGATGCTAGGCTTCGATAGGACTAGGCCTTCTCTCTCTATTCTCGCATTGCTGCAGTCAGTCCACATATAACCCCCTTCTTTGATACTGATGCATAATTAGAATAGTTCTAATGTAAGACTTGCGAGTACTTTGGATGAGTACTCACCGCTGCTTTGCTCCCCCCTTGTTCCCTTGATCCGTTTGCTGCGACCAGATGATGAAGCCCAGGAGATGGACGTCCCCGCCACCGACGACTGCTACCCCGACGGTGCCTACTACTACGTGGAGGCCGCTGATGATCAGGAGTAGTTAGGAGGTTCCCAGGCAGGAGGCCTCGCCTCGTTCGATCGTTGTATCTTTTGTGCTAGCCTTCTCTAAGGCACCCCATGTTTTATGTCTGTACTCAGATATTTGTTGCTTCCGCTGACTCGTGTGCTTATCGAGCTTTCGTATTCTAGCCCTCGAGGCCCCTGGCTTGTAATATGAAGCTGATGTTATTTTATTTGTGTCTAGAGTTGTGTTGTGATATCTCCCCGTGAGTCCTTGGGTTTGATCGTACGCATTTGCGTGTATGATTAGCGTACGATTAAGCCGAGGGCGTCACAATCATGCACGAGAAAGGGGCCGGTAATTGGAATTCCCAGTTCCATGCTCAAATCGAAAAGATAATTGCAAAAAAAAACTCCCCCACGATTGTTGTTGGTATGGACGGTACCCGAGGATTCGGCTAGCCATGGAGTCTGATTGATTGGTGGTGGGGGAGTCAAATCTTTACTTTTCTGTTTGGGAACCGCCTATAGCATGTGTAGCGCGAAAGATGTTGAGAACTCTTGGTAATTGCGTTGACAATGAAAGCATGCCACCCAAAATTATTATCTCTGTTTTCAAAGCTTGAGCTCTGGCACCTCTGAAAATCAATGATTCCCTTTGCGAAGGGCCTGTCTATTTATGTTCCTGTTGAGTCATCCTCCTCTTATAAAAGCACCAATTAGAGAGCACCTCTGTCATTTTTATGCTTTGCTTTTAACTATGTTGAGTATGACTATGGCTGGATCTTCATTGCCTTGAATTACAATGTTTAGTCCGCCCTTGGTCTTTCAAGGTGCTCCGCATTTATGTTTTCGGTCTCAGAAAGAGCTAGCGAGATACCATCTATTCGTAGTGCTTCATGTTGTTTTGATTGAAGTGTTGACACTTGAGGCTTATTATTATTTGCTCGCTAGTTGATTATGCCATTGATATGAGTTTACTATGAGACCTAGATGCCATTTGCTTATGTGGTTTGATTGTGATCTTGCTGAAATTCTGGTTATGAGTTAGACATGGTTGCAACAACAAGTTCAAACAGAGTTCGTCAAAGTTTTTCTTTTGTCTCGCTTAGTTTGTCAACTGAGTTGCTTGAGGACAAGCAAGGCTTTAAGCTTGGGGGAGTTGATACGTCTCCGTCGTATCTACTTTTCCGAACTCTTTTGCCCTTGTTTTAGACTCTAATTTGCATGATTTGAATGGAACTAACCCGGACTGACGCTGTTTTCAGCAGAATTGCCATGGTGTTGTTTTTGTGTAGAAATAAAATTTCTCGGAACGTCCTCAAAATTTAGGGAGATTTTTTCTGGAATAAAAGAAAAATACATGCGCAAAGATCCACGTGAGGGGGCGTGCTAGTGGGCCACAAGCCCGTGGGACGCGGCCACCCCCTATGGCCGCGCCATGAGGGCTTGTGGGGCCCACATGGCACCACCGCCCCAATCTCAGTTCTATATCTTCCGTTTCGCCTGGAAAAAATCAGAGAGAAGGTTTCATCGCGTTTTGCGATACGGAGGCGCCGCCACATCCTGTTCTTCATCTGGAGGGCAGATCTGGAGTCCGTTTCGGGCTCCGGAGAGGGGAAATCGACGCCATCGTCATCATCAACCTTTCTCCATCGACAATTCCATGATGCTCGTCATCGTTCGTGAGTAATCTCATCGTAGGCTTGCTGGACGGTGATGAGTTGGATGAGATCTATCATGTAATCGTGTTAGTTCTTGACGGGGATTGATCCCTAGTATCCACTATGTTCTAGATTGATGTTGCTACTACTTGGCTATGCTTAATGCTTGTCACTAGGGCCCGAGTGCCATGATTTCAGATCTGAACCTATTATGTTGTCGCCAATATATGTGTGTTTTAGATCCTATCTTGCAAGTTGTAGTCACCTACTATGTGTTATGACCCGACAACCCCGGAGTGACAATAGTCGGAACCACTGCCGGAGATGACCATAGTATGAGGAATTCATGTATTCACCGCGTGTTAATGCGTTGGTCCGGTTCTTTATTAGAAGGAGAACCTTAATATCCCGTAGTTTCCATTAGGACCCCGCTGCCACGGGAGGGATGGACAGTAGATGTCATGCAAGTTATTTTCCCTCAGCACGTATGACTACATACAGAATACATGCCTACATTAGATCGACGAACGAGAGCTAGTTACATATCTCTCTGTGTTATAGCTGTTACATGATGAATCACATCCTTCATACTCATCCATCACCGATCCACTGCCTACGAGTCTTTTACTACTAGTCCTCGCTACGTTACTTTGCCTAGGCTTGTCCCTTGCTACAAGAGGGATTGGGCCATTTTGCTGCTGTCACTTTGCTGCTGTTGTTGCTACTGCTGTTACTTGTTACTTTGTTGTTGTTGCTGCTACTAATGTTCCTTGCTACCCTTATGTTACTTGTTGCAAGACTTTGCTGACGCCGTTGCCGAGGCTAGGTAAGCGGTACTGACAATCCCGTCATCCAAGGCTTTTTCTGGCACCGTTGCTATCATACTGCCTTGCTACTGATACTTTGCTTGCAGACACTAATCTTTTAGGTGTGGTTGAATTGACAACTCAACTGCTAATACTTGAGATTATTCTTTCGCTTCCCCTTGAGTCGAATCAATAAATTTGGGTTGAATACTCTACCCTCGAAAACTGCTGCGATCCCATACGCTTGTGGGACATCAGCAGCACGCGGCTGTTTTTATGTGTCTCAAAAACCCTCAATACCTCTTGTATATATAGGAGGGAGGGAGGGGAGGAGGCAGCCTCAAGCCCTCAAGGTTTGGCCGAAATTGGAGGTGGAGGAGTCCTGCTCCAATCCTACTAGGAGTAGGATTCCTCCTTTCCACTTGGAAACCCTTTCACCTTTTTCACCTTTGGGTTTTTTGCCTCTAAAACCTCATGGGCCTTAGTGAGAGCTTATATCAGCCCACTAGGGGCTGGTTTGTATCCTCTCACAGCCCATAAGGCCCCTCGGGGCATGACAACCCTCCCAATGGTCCCCAGTACCCTCCCGGCACTCCCGGTACACTACCGATGAGCCCGAAACTTTTCCGGTGACCAACACAGGACTTCCTATATATCAATCTTCACCTCCGGACCATTCCGGAGCTCCTCGTGATGTCTGGGATATCCTCTGGGACTCCGCACAACTTTCGGTTACCAACACCTATAACTCAACTATACCGAAACGTCACCGAAAATTCAGTGTGCAGACCCTGCAGGTTCGAGAACTATGCAGACATGACCGAGACACCTCTACGGTCAATAACCAATAGCGGGACCTGGATGCCCATATTGGCTCCTACATATTCTACAAAGATCTTTATCGGTTGAACCTTTATGCCAAGGATTCAGTTAATCCCGAATATTGTGTCCTTTGTCCTTCGCTATGTTACTTGCCCGAGATTTGATCATTGGTATCTCTATACCTAGTTCAGTCTCATTATCGGCAAGTGTCTTTACTCGTTCCGTAATACAAGATCTCGTGGCTAACTCCTTAGTCACATTTCCTGCAAGGCTTATTGTGATGTTGTATTACCGAGTGGGCCCCGAGATACCTCTCCGTAATACGGAGTGACAAATCCCAGTCTCGATTCACACCAACCCAACAGACACCTTCGAAGATACCTGTAGAGCAACTTTATAGTCACCCAGTTACGTTGCGACGTTTGATACACACAAGGTATTCCTCCGGTGTCCGGGAGTTGCATGATCTCATGGTCATAGGAACAGATACATTGACATGCAGAAAACAGTAGCAATAAACTGACATGATCGTATGCTACGTTTATAGTTTGGGTCTTGTCCATCACATCATTCTCCTAATGATGTGATCCTGTTATCAAGTGACAACACTTGTCTATGGCTAGGAAACATTAACCATGTGTGATCAACGAGCTACTCAACTAGAGGCTTACTAGGGACTGTGCTTTGTCTATGTATCCACACATGTATTTCAGTTTCCAATCAATACAATTATAGCATGGATAATAAACGATTATCATGAACAAGGAAATATAATAATAACCAGTTTATTATTGCCTCTAGGGCATATTTCCAACAAACCAATGAGGTCGTGTCTACCGAGGTGAAATGCCATTTCGCACTGAAGTGTCCACATCCAACGGAGAAAATAGATCCGGTAAAAGTGAGGCATTGTCTGAAAAACCTTACGAAACCACCGCCACGACCGCTGCTATCAGACTATGACCGCTCTTACTTAAAGTCATGTAGAGATCCAGAGAAGTGGTCGGGAAGTAGCAGTAGTGCAATGGGGAAAACAATTCCCCAGCTCGGCAAACAGAAGATCCAATCGTGCCTCCCCGCTAAAGGTGTTTACCGATATTGCTAATGATTCGAGGGTAGCGGCCGCTGGTCCGGGTTTCACTCTTGGTGATTACTTTGGCTATGAGGTACAATTCAAAATGGATGAGTTAGTTATTAGATTCGAGCACGAGAAGCCTCTCGTCAAACCTGAGGAGCTCCCGCATTACTGCAATGGAGACGAGGAGATTTACGTTCATTTTGAAGAATTATTTCAGTTATACAATCAAGACGCCATTGACAAATCTTTCGTCAGTTGCTATTGCTTGTTAGTATCATTTCCGTAATTAAGTCTCTAGCTCAGCTCATTCATTGCATGTATAACTATCCTTGCTATATATATTATGCAGAAACAAGACCCTCGAATGCAAAAGAGGACAAATCTGGGACATTGGGTTCATTAACCTAAATACTATTCATGAAGGTATGGTACAATCGACCACCAAGGATGGAGAGATGATCTTGCTAAGGGCGTTAACTGAACAAGAAACCAAAAGGGAAATACTATTTCCTTACAACTTCAAGTGAGTGTTATACTATTTATACACAACATTTTATTTCGATAATTACTCGATGTTAAGTGTAATTGATGAACTATGAGTGTGCAGGTTCCACTTTATTTTGCTAGTCATTCCGCTTGACGTGGGAAAATTACTTGTCATGGACTCGTTACATAAAGACTTGGAGATGTGGGCGGACCCGAGAGAAATGCTCCAGAGTAATTTCCATCATTATCGCACTATAACGGCAACTTTCGTTCATTTGCTGATATTAAGTAATTAATAACTGCTTTATTAAATTTTTTGCTGGACAAAATTTGGAAAGAGTTCACCAAGAAGTTTAGGGGTGAATAGAAAGATGAGCTATAATTTTAACAACTGAGTGTAAGTAGTACTAGCTCGGTCCGCGCATATATATGATTCTAGTTTCAATATCATTATCATGCTTGATTATTATTTTGATTGAACTGTGTTTTCGTAAAGTGCTCGAGGTAGGAATCCAGGAATAACTTATGTGGATACTACGTTTGCGAGTTCATTCGCGAGATGATCTGTGACACGGACAAACTTTCGGAAAAACTTGAAGTACATAAACAATATTCACAAATTTATTTTATTAGCATCAATTGTGTTAAGATTCATTAACATATATGTATATATATATATATATATATATTTATTTATTTATTTATATTGACCCCCCCTCTTTAAATTAGATCAAACGGAAGCGGGACAAACTCCTACCAAAGAGTCGCATACGAGCAATTCAACAGGAATTGACGGGATTCTTCCTTGAAGAGATCATAGCTGAAACCAGAGAATACCATCGAGAATTGGTAGTGAATGTTGGTAATTAGATATTAGGGATCACAAGAGATGTTACATTGTATATATGCATGAATGTGTACTATACGTAGTAGTGTCGAATAGATATTCGAAAACTTGTTGTTCGACCAAGCATGGAGAAAGAGAGGTCACTTTTTCTATATTCATAACAATTTGTGTAATGGTTCGTTAATTGCTATATGTAGTAGCTAGCGTCGAGTTGAATGTAAAACATAAAATAAAAACGAAAACCATAAATGTAAAAGAATCAAAGGGGTAAACACAAAAAGAAAAGGGGGAAACACAATATGAAACCCCTAAACCCCTCATTAAAAAAACGCTTGGCAAGTGTTCACGCGTGGCTGCCTTTTAGTCCTGGTCGGGGTTACCAATCGGGACTAAAGGTTCTCCTGCCTGGGCTCCCCACAGCGGCCACGTGGAGCTTCGTTAGTCCCGTTCGTAATGTAACCGAGACTAAAAGTTGGGGCCTTTTATCCTGATTGCTTAGTCCCGGTTACAGAACCGGGACTAAAGGCCCTTAGGAACCGGTACTAATGCCTTGTTTTCTACTAGTGCGTTCAAATCCTTGGATAAATCGTATGATGCCAGATTTTTTCCAGAACTCGCACGATGGTATCACATGGCCCCTATAGGGTATGCTAGAAGTTTGGGCGTGTTTCGAATAAGTCTCCCATGAGGCCGCTTGTAAACCACACCATATCAAAGCTAGTCTCTACATATCGAGAGGGAACATGACCGGTTTGTGAGGGAAGTGAGGGTCATGTTGTTCCGTTGGCCACTAAACTTATTGTTCTCTCAAAGGAAACCATCGCATGACACGTGTCGCGCCCCCGCATTTTTCAGAATCATGTGCAATATTTGAGACATTTATTGATATACTAGGGTTTAGCGTTGGAAATTGTAGATCTGCAAGACGAGCATGCAATCATTCCCGAAAGCGGCCTAGAAAATCGTTTGTGATGTCCTTGTGATATGCGTGGAAGGTGTCATGGACTTTTTTAGAGAGTAGCTCCCGGTATGTGAGGTGTGTTCCGGGCGGCCCTCTCGGTAGAAGGTAAACCCTAGATCTAGTGATTGACCTTTGCCCAGGGGGACCCTCGGTAAATGGTGAACCCTAGATATAGGGTTTGAGCTTTATCGGGTGCCACAACGACATGCTCTTGAGAAAGGTCTGAGGGGCACTTGTATTTCTTTTTCATCGAGCTTTTCACAATTTTTGCTCCATCCTCCACCAACCGGCCTCCCCGCCATCGAAGCCCCCCCCCCACCGACGCCCTTCCCCGCCAACACCATTCTCCACCGTTAGTCGCCCTCCTTCACTTTGTGAGATTTTTTCATGGATCAATGTTATATGTTTGTTATATGGACGAATGATATATGTTTGTCATATGTTTGTTACATGGATGAATGCTATATGCTTGCTTGGATTAATGCTATATGTTTTCTTGGGTGAATGATATATTGATGTATGCTAGCTAGAAGGGTGATAAAGATGAATGTTATATGGGTGCTATGGATGAATGTACTATTTTTTTGTAGTTGATTTGTGTAGTATTTTTCATAGTAGTCTGTAACTAGAAATTTTGTAATAGTTTTTATATTTATTTGACAGATAAGAGATGTTTTCAGAGGAGTGCCACCGATTGTTATCGGGGGGCACTCTTCCTCTATTCCTCCTTTGTGATCTTTGTAAAGCAGGAGGAGCAGAGGAAGAGAAACCATCACTGATAGTTGATATAATTTATTCTTGGAGGAAGAAATTCCTTTTGTCGATGGCGGCCGACTTGGGCGAGTTCGCCTTGTGATATACATTTGTCACGCACGATGGACTCGCCCAACTTGACCATCACCGAATGTCGTAATACCCATGAGAAAATTTCCACCATATATACCACCATTATAGAGAGTGTCCACCATATATACATGACAGAGTGTCGACGAGAGTTGTTCTTGGAGGAAGAAACTTGACTTTTGCCAATGGCGTTCAATCTGCCCAAATTTGTCCTATGATATACGTTTTTCATGCACGATGGACTTGCCCAGCTTGACCATCACCGGATGTCGAAATACCTGTGATAGAGTGTCCACCGAAAATCGACTTTTTCTTACAAGTAATCTTTGATGTTTGATTCTTATTCTTTTTTTAATTGTCTGATGCAAGGTGTTAACACTAACAAATGATTTCGCGGCTATGGCTTCCTCCAACGACGCACATCCCATTCGGGTTTACTCCACGGTCAAGGAGAAGCGCGCCAAGGACCGCATGGCCCAACCGCGTAAGGACGGCAAGTCCCCACCGCATAAGGAGAGCAAGTCCACACCGCGTAAGGATATTGACGACCTGGTGACATTGATTCAACCAACCATCAGGCCCGATAACATTTGGTCATCCACTATGGTGGATGCCCCCATGTGCTCTCACTCCACGATCACTGGTTTCACCGACTACACCTTGGACTCCTCCACACGCTTGCGCCTTCCCTAAGGGAGTCCTGGATTAAGGGGTCCTCGGGTGTCGACTTAGACATTATGGCCCGATCATATGGGCCGCATCATGGACGATCGAATTGTCTCACAACTTCATGGTCAAGATGGAATACTCTAAAGACTGGCGTGCACTCCAAGTCGAGAAGACTAGGTCAACCCATCTGTCCTCGGCTAAGTTTAGTAATATGTAACCCTAGATCCCCTGGTGGCTATATAAACTAGGGGTCCTCGTCCATGTAGGCAAGTTATCTCATCTAGGGTTTAGCTCATATTAATATCGAGGTAGATCGACTCTCTAATCATCGTTCCACATCAATATAATCAAGAAGGACGTAGGGTTTTACCTCCTCAAGAGGGCCCGAACCTAGATAAATATTGTCTCCCTTTTCTCCTGCAACCCATCGATCCAAGGTCCACAGTTTGGGACCCCCTACTCGAGATCTGCCGGTTTTGACATTGACAATGGTGCTTTCATTGAGAGTTCTGCCATTGGATCACCGGAAGGATCGATAGCTCACATGCTCATCAATGATCTAATCAGCAATGAGGGCATCTTCGTCCCCGAGCAGGTCCTCACGCTCAGAAGCGTCACGTTGCATGCGGACCCAACTAGCCTTCCAAGCCATACCGGAGGCTTCGTCCCCTTTGAGAAAATAAGGTTTGGAGATTTCGAATTCTACGTCGACTCGTGGGCCAATCTCCTCCCCGCAAAAATCACGGTTTTTACAGGTGAAACTCAAAATCCTGAAGCCTTGACTCCGGGTCTGTTGTTCGGCCACGACCGTGGTCCCCTCTTTGTCAAAAGTCCAGCTTTGAGCTTGGACCCGACCGCTATGCCCGGACAACATTGAACCACCATTGCCGAACATGCATCCCCCGCGGAAGCCACGGAGGCCAAATCCAAAAATCACGAAGAGATTGATCAGGACAACCTTTTGATGTTAAACAAGACGCTCGACTAGATCCCTCCAAATCTCCCATGGACATAGCCCGACCTATGCACAGATCGGCTCAGAGGTGGATTATGACGACTTCTACGACCCAAACACCACCCACTTGGTAGTCACCTTCGAAGACTTAACCGACGCGTTGTACTACGCCTCCGAGGAGATTGAGGACATGGATGACGAGGCTGACTACCCTACCCCTGTAAATATTGGGCGGTGGACCGCAACATCCACCTACGACGAAGACGACTTAGAGGCCGAAGACCTCATAATCTCCGAGGACCCTGAAGGCCAGGAGCAGTTCCCTCAACAGCTTATAGCTACCGCTCATAGCCTAAAAGTGAAGCAACAACAACTCCAGGCCGAACAAGACACCATTAACATCAGGTGGACCAAAATCCTAGCCGTCGAAGAAGGATACGACACTGAGTGGTCGGATAAGAAGAAAAGCTACCCACGCCAGCGCTTGCTGCCTCAGTTCAAAGATGAGGCCCCAGAGCACGTGTCCCCCAGGCGCACGGACTATGACCAGCCTGATCGCCTGCCCCGAGGGCGCGATAGAGCAGCCGAAGAGACCGAGTATAGACCAGAGCCTCCCCACAGAAATATCAAAGAACATGTGCACCCTAGGGACAGACATGACCTATGGACAGGCCACAACAGATCCATCTACGGATCCAGGAGGTACTCCCCTAGTCGATGGGACGAAGAACCACCCTGGGTCGCCTACAAGAACAGAGGTGTGGAACCGCACCGGGCTCAGCCCGGAGCTGATCTACGACATAATATAGCTCGGATCAGAGGCGCCGCTCACCCACTATGCTTCACAGATGAGGTCATGCAACACCAATCCTGGAAGGGTTGAAACCCGTGAACATAGAACAATACAACGGGAGACAATCTCCACGCCATAGAATACTTATCCCTAAAGCTCACAGGACCAACACTGCATTGGCTCAACATCCTACCCAAAGACTCCATTGGGAGCTGGGAATAGCTCAACGAGGCTTTCCTGCATACCTTTCGGGGAACCTATCTTTGGTTCCCAGATTCATCCGACCTGAGCAACATCGTTCAAAAGGCGGGCGAATCAGCCAGAGAATTCTGGAATCGGTTCCTAATGAAGAAGAACCAAATTGTGGACTGTCCGAATGCCGATGCAATAGCTTCCTTTAGGCACAACATCCGGGACGAATGGCTGGCCCGACAGCTCGACCAGGATAGGCCAAGAATAATGTCCGCCCTCACTTCCCTCATAACCCGCTTTTGCGCGAGCGAAGATAATTGGCTAGCTCGGCGCAGACACAATGCAGAGACCCCGGAATCTCTGAAGTTCGGGATGGAACTGGCAAGCCAAGAAAAAACAAAAAAAAACGTCGCCAGCGTAACGCTGACGGCAACGCCACAACAGTTAATGCTGGATTCTATGGTTCAAAACCTGGACAACGAAATAAACCCTTTAAAGGGAACAAGGTCGGACTGATACCATGGGATAATATTATGGAATGGCCCTGCCAGATCCATGGTAAAAAAGACAAGCCCACAACCCACACCAATCGTAACTGTTGGGTGTTCAAACGGGCCAGCAAGCTAGCCGCCAAGGAACAGAGTAGGGGCCCAAGAAGTGAAGACGATGAGGAGCCCCGTGGACCGAACACTGGGGGCCAAAATAGGTCCCTCCTGATGTCGAAACCATGAACATGATTTATGTCACTCACATACCAAAAAAGGAGAGGAAACGAGCCCTTCGGAAGGTATATCACATATATCATGTAGCCCCGAAATATAATCCATGGTCGGCTTGCCCAATCACCTTCGATAACACAGATCATCCCACCAGTGTCCGCCATGGTGGGTCGGCCGCCCTTGTCCTAGATCCCATTGTAGATGGGTATAACCTCACTAGAATCCTTATGGACGGCGGAAGTACCATGTAACGCCCAAGATGCGATCCTATCCTTAATTTGGCGCGAGGGCCTCGTCAGGGATAGAAGTGTATCTCGTCGTTTCGCAAGAATGGATATCGTTACAAGTACATGTACTGAAGAGAAGAGTATATGGAATTGGCTTACACTCTCCAGAGGCTACATCAGAGTCACATCAGTACAATACATAAACATCATGAAGAAGAGTAGGGTCCGACTACGGACGAAAACAAACGAGAAAAGAAAACGACGTCCATCCTTGCTATCCCAGGCTGCCGGCTTGGAACCCATCGTAGATCGATGAAGAAGAAAAAAACAAGAAGCAACTCCTAACCTTTACCTGTACCTGCAACTGGTGTTGTAGTAATCTGTGAGCCACTGGGGACTCAACAATCTCATTTCCAAAGGTACCAAGACTAGCAAATCTTAACAGGTGAGGTATGGTCAAGTGGTGAGGCTGCAGCAAGCGTCTAAGCATATATTTGGTGGCTAACTTACGAGTACAAGAATAAAGAGGGGGAAGATCTACGCATAGCGGACGTGAACTACTGGTGATCATATGAATGATCCTGAACACCTACTTACGTCAAACATAACCCCATCGTGTCCTCGATCGGAGAAGGAGCTCACGAAAGAGACAGTCACGGTTACGCACTCAATTGGCACATTTTAATTAAGTTAACTTCAAGTTATCTAGAACCAGTGTTAAACAAAGTTTCCATGTTGCCACATAACCGCGGGCACGGCTTTCCGAAGGATTTAACCCTGCAGGGGTGCTCCAACTAGTCCATCACAAATTACTACAAGCCGCATAGAAATCCTCGATCACGAAGCTCGCGATCTCGTCGGACTCCTTAGTGGAAAACCTCAACTCTGAGATTACCCAAAGCATCACCGGAATCCGGATGCACAAGACATTCGTCAAAGGTAAAACTAATCCAGCAAGGCCGCCCGGCATGTCGATGATCCCGATAGGAGTCGCGTATCTCGTTCTCAGGACACGACGGATGAGCGACACATACGGTGGCGTGATAGAAATCACCCAAGTTGCCCTGGGTTGGCCCCGCACAGTGCTTTATTTTGGACCAACACCATCCGCACTGGCCCTCCCTGTATTATGTAGAATTACTCCTCGGGTTCATGACGCCCTATGCTTTCAGTATTAACAAAACTATTATGTTGGGCAAATGTAGTACCAATGTTGGGCCTTGCCAGACCAGCTTTAATCTTAAAATTTTTATCAAGGGGGTCCCCATAACAATCCCGATCGTGTTAGGAGTGCTCAATTATGGAACATAACACCGGTAGCCGAAACTAAGGGGACGAAGGTCGAACAAAACACCAGGCTAGAAAGGCCGAGCCTTCCACCTTTTACCAAGTATATAGGTGCATTAAATTAAATAGCAATTAATAGGGTGATAAAACAAGGAACCCATGTTATCACATGGAAGCAACTGCACCTGCAACTAGCAACGCTAACACATGGGTAAGCAAGCGGTAACATAGCCAATCAGTGGTTTGCTAGGTTGTGAACAGGTTGAAGGTTTTCATGGCAATGTTGGGAGGCTGATATTTAACAGGTGGTAGGCAGCGAGACATAACGGTAGAAACGATAAAACTAGCATGGCAATGATAGTAATGGTACCTGGGGAAATGGTCATCTTGCCTGAGATCTCGCTTGGAAGAAGAACGACTCCGTGAAGCAGACGAACCGATGTAGTCGAACGGGTCCTCACTTTCCGACACGCTTGCGGAACTCTATCGAGACGAAGGAAACCGGAAACAAGAATCAACACACGATATTCACCACGGCATATGCACGACAATATGCAATCCACATATGATGCATGATCATCTGAATATATGCAAGACACGGCATGGCAATTCACAACAATCAAACACTACACATTAAGTGAAGTCCAATATGCAACGAGTTGCCTATTGATGAAACTCCACATACGGATTAATTAGTTCTATCCCAATTAGGTATACGGCAGTATTAAATGTGGTTAAACATGGCAAGAGGTGAAGCGTAACTAAGCTATCTATCTAGACATGTTAAATGAGGTCGGAAATGACATATAGCACCTCCGAAACGACCTCGCATGTTAATTTACGATTCTGTCCAGATCTTAACTAACGCGTTTAAATGTTTGTTAAACATCAAAATTAATGGGTTCACGTGATTCTACGCATCGTTCCAATCAATTTACACATAGAGAACACCTCCAACGGAGCTACGGTTCAAAACATACGAGCATCGCAAGATATGATGGCATGAATGCAATATGTGTGCAAATAGCATCCACAACATCCCAAACTAAGAAGGAAGCAACAAAATATGAAACTACATGGAAGCATGGAAGCATGGATCACTAGGAAAAGAAGTCACAAAATGGTTGCTCACACGCAGTTTCAGACTTGGTGAAAATATCAGTTTATGACAGTGCAGTTTTCGATCTGAAGGCATATTGACAGCAACAAAACTATAAACTACATGACTCCAAATGGCATGAAAATTAACACAATGCTAGAGAATCTTAAGGTCTACAACTAACTCCATTGAACCAACCTCAAAAGAACTATAGATCACCAGATAAACTCATGACAAGACAACAACAAAATATAACAGATTTCAGACTAAGAAATATTTCAGCATCTCCAAAACAACATTATTTTCTAGCATGTTGAGAGCAAGCAAACTACACCTAAACATGGATTTCTATTGCAACCAAAACTACCAGGGGCTAGCATACACATCCAAGGGCATATCTCTAGTTGACAACTCCTTCATATCATGCACGGATTAAATCCCGCAAAATAAACAAAAGGGCAACATGGCAAAATATCACGCGCACTAACTTGCTCAAAAGCTAAAACTAAATGCAAAGTTAAATTCTATGGATTTTTCTACCCTGAAAACATATATAACACGTGGGGTTGCAAAACGAAAATAACACCACATGAATATGCGAGAATATGTCCTAATCAATATATAACAAACTAGCGACGGAATCATACATGCAAAATACAAACAACTACTTTAAAATACATGGAAAAAGGTTCCTAAAAACATGAGCATTTCATCTACGGAGTTCGAGCAGTCCGGACACACACGAAAATTAATACGGGACAATCCCCTATTAAGACAGCATGCAAAACTAGACATATGGCAAGTCAAATCACTTCAAACACGCGTGCAAGTTGCAAATTGTGAATCTACGCGAAAAACTACACAAGTTTCATATATAAATCGCCTCGATCCGACATACGGTTAAATATCTACGGGCTTTTGAAATATTTAGCATTTCTTGAAATATATTAAATGGCAGATCTCTAATAAAACCCAAACGGGCCGAAACTGATGGCACAACTTAGCTATTATACGCCTGGGGCAAGGGATAGAGGGGTCTCGGGCTCACCTTGGGCCTTGGAGAGGAGGCTGCCTGGTCGGCGAGAAAGAAGGCCGACTGGGCCGACGCGGCTTGCCTGTGCCGAGGGCGGCGCTGGGGCACGCAAGCCTGTTCCACCTTTGCCCCCTTAGTTTTGGCTACCGGTGTTATGTTCCATAATTGAGCGCTCCTAACACGATCAGGGTTGTTATGGGGACCCACTTGATAATTCGTTTTAGTTTAAAGCTCGACTGGCAAGGCCCAACATTGGTTCTACATTTGCCCAACATAATAATTTTGTGAACACTGAAATGCATAGGGAGTTAGCGCTACCCGAGGAGTAATTTTACATAAACAGGGGGGCCAGTGCTGATGGTGTTGGTCCCAAACGGTTTGCGTGCGGGGCCACCGCGAGGAAACTCGAGGTTTGGCACCCGTAGCTAGTTCCATCCGTCGTGTCCTGAAAATGAGATACGCGGCTCCTATCGGGTACGTCGACACGTCGGGCGGCCTTGCTGGATTTGTTTTACCTTTGACGAGATATCTTGTGCATTGGGATTCCGGTGATGCTTTAGGTAATCTCAGAGTTGAGGTTTTCCACTAGGGAATCCGACGAGATCGCGAGCTTCGTGATTGAGGATTTCTATGCGGCTTGTGGTAATTTGTGATGGACTAGTTGGAGCACCCCTGCAGGGTTAAATCTTTCGGAAAGCCGTGCCCACGATTATGTGGCAACGTGAAAACTTTGTTTAACACTGGTTCTAGACAACTTGAAGTTAACTTAAATAAAACTTGTCAACTGTGTGCGTAACCGTGATTGTCTCTTTCGTGAGTTCCTTATCCGATCGAGGACACGATGGGTTTATGTCTAACGTAGGTAGGTGTTCAGGATCATTCATTTGATCATCAGTAGTACACGTCCGTTATGCGTAGATCACCCCCCTCTTAGTTCTTGTACTCGTAAGTTTAGCCACCAATATATGCTTAGCCGCTGCTGCAACCTCACCACTTAACCATACCTCACCCATTACGCTTTGCTAGTCTTGATACCTTTGGAAATGAGATTGCTGAGTCCCCCTGTGGCTCACAGATTACTACAACACCAGTTGTAGGTACAGGTAAAGGTTACTTGACGCGAGCGCGTTGATTGTTCATTTGGAGTTGCTTCTTCTTCTTCTTCTTCATCGATCTAGGATGGGTTCCAGGCCGGCAGCCTGGGATAGCAAGGGTGGATGTCGTTCTTCTTTTCTCGTTTGTTTTCGTCTGTAGTCGGACCCAGCTCTTACTCTTGATGAATATGTAATGTACTGATGTGACTCTGATGTAGCTTGTGGCGAGTGAAAGCCAATTCTATTATATACCTCTTCCTTTCAGTACATGTACTTGTAACAATATCCACTATTGCGACACGACGAGATGCGCTTCTATCCCTGACGAGGCCCTCATGCCAAATTGAGGATAGGGTCGCATCTTGGGCGTGACAAGTTGGTATCAGAGCAGTACCGACCTAGGAGCCCCCTTAATTGATCGAACTTGGCCGAGTCGAGTCTAGTGAAAAACTACTTTGAGTCTAGTTATATATCGGAGAGTAGGATTCTTTTTTCTCCTCTTCCATGCTCTAGTGAGGAATCTTGACGTAATAATTTATTCTACTCCTCTTCTCACTCAAATTTTTATTTAGGATCACGCGGATATTTTTGGAATCTATATGATGCCGATGTGACGGAGTTCTTTCTTGGTGCCTCCTGTCTGACTTGATTTTCTTCCTAGGAGTTGAGCTCCACGGGATTCTCAAGCACATCGTTATTATTCAGATTTCTTAGTATCTCAGAACGAAAGATGTTTGTAATTGCTTCAATACTAGTAGTGGAGAGATAACCCCGATGTCCCCAGTACCGGTGCAGATTGTTCAGGAGTACTGTCATACTTTGTATCGTTGTGATCACGAGGGTCTGTTGTAGATGAAGGTCCGAGATTCTGGTTGTGTGTTGACGGATGTGATACAGGTGACGGGTTAGTATAGGAGTTGTGTGATATTACTCCCTGTATCCGTGTACCAGATTGCATGACCAGATATTTTGGGAATTCATAGGTGGGAATTCAAGTAGTTGCTTATAGGACAATCTTCCAACAAATGCATGATGTTAGGTTGGGGTTCGACATCTAGTGAATTCGTTTGTTCACGGTCGACTTACAGCGGTACATGTTGTGTCTTAAAGAGTCCTTGTAGCTTGCTACGACTCGGGGACGCTTCGTATGTCGGGTGCACTGCCTTTCACTTGATGGCTACTCTAAGGATCGAGCCCGTGTGATCCTGTCCACGAAAATATCGGACGAAATCTTTCTCATGAGTTTGTTCTGGCTAATTGCAAGCCCACCTTTTGTTTTGTTGGAATATGGTAATTCAAGTTGCTTCGATGTCAAGCAGTGACTTCAGATCTTTTCTAAGCAGTGTTCTCATATTCATATGAGAGTGCTAATCCTTTTGTTCAATCAATTGTCTTATCAATTTTGTCAACCGGAGTCGCCATGTTAATTCTTTTCCAACCGGTGTGTTTCTCTCCAAGTGAACTCAATCCTCTCCAATTCTGCAAGATCATTCTCTCTTTATTCCGGAGTTCATCTCATCTGTCCCAAGCTGTCTTTGTTTTTCCCTGCCCTCCCGCCCTTTTCTTCAGTGTTTGGATTTCATCCAAGTGCCTTCTTATTCAGTGATGCTTCCGCTATCTCTTCTTCCTTTTTGTAGTCGGTGATTCATTGTGAACATTCTCAGGAGTCGAGTTCATCATTTCTTCATTTTGTTCCTTTCCGATGAATTTAATTCAGTTGTCCGTGTCATCATATCCTTTTCATCCTTGTACTTCTTTCCTATGTTGGAAATTTTTATCAGACTATCTTCTTGTTGTCATTTCTATCTATTCTATCCGGAGCGTTGAAGTTATCTCAGAATTCTTGTTCTCAATTCTTTAATTATTTCGAGATGCTAACCTCATCTAGTTTCATTTGTACGGTGCAATATCCCTCTTTCTAGCAATCTTTTCAACGGTGATTTCTTTGAGTGGGCCCATAACCCACAGGTTTTCCCAGGATCTTGTCTGGCTCTTGTAATCTTCCGGAGATCTTTAATTATTTTCAATTATGACGTAAGTATGATTTTCATCGGTCATATTCCTTCTTCAAGATCAATTTGAATTAATTCGCATATTTGGCTCAACCTTGCATTCTTCTTTATTCCGGAGTGTCTCAGTAATTCTTGGTGTTGTTCTCGTCATCATTCTCAGCTTGCAGTCTGAAGGAGTGTTTCTCTCGAATCTTGGTTCATTCTCTTGAAGATTCATCATTTCAGTCTGGTGCCATCATCTTAATTGGTCCAATCATGAGTATCCCATTCTTGCTATCCGGTGCATTTATGAGTTTTTTCATTCTCGATCCTCCGAAGGCCATCATTTCAAAAGATTCTTCGTTCTCAGCTTTCAGCTTTCATCCTCAGTTCTTCTCAATGGTTGTCTCTTCATTCGTCTCTCGATTATCCAATGCTTTGTTCAAGTTTTCTTTTAGGTGGATCATGATCTCTTCATTCTCATGTATATCCATTAGTTCTTGGTATTCCCATTCAATTGTGAATTCTCACCGGTGCTCCCGTCAATTATGCGTCATGTGGTGCATACCTATCTTTCTCTTCAAGTTTCTTTCAAGAGTAATAATTTGTATGCTAAATCCGTTGCTTGTCATCAATTAAACTTGACGAAGGATAAGCATAACATAATTCTTATTCTTGTTCATAGTAATCTGAATTCTTCTTTCGGAGCGGCTCATGATATCAATTCATTCTCAAAGTGTTCTTCTAGATTCTTGTGAAGAACGTCAAGTATCCTTTCTCTTGCATTTATATGTGCAATTATTCTTCATTTATCCTTTGAGGTGGTATTATAGCATTCTTGTTAGTGTAGGAGCCTTGAAGAGTTTTCCTTTCAAGAATGAGATAATTAAACCCACCAATCCTATGATCATGAGATATTTTCAACCCATGATTTCTTCATTGAGCTATCTTGGTTTGGATTTCACCTAAAGTTTTTCCTATGGATTGTTGCTATCGTGGTGCTTGTCTTTAATCCAAGTTCTCAATGTATCCTCTTGGTGTAAGAATTGCTCATATCTTGTTTCTCCCAAACAATCCTTGTTTCTGTTAGTGGCTAGTTGTCACTTCATTAGTTTGAAAAGGTTTCCATAAGCCCACTACTATCTTGTTATTTTCGTTGTTGTTTTTCCAACAACTCCGTCCAATTCTTCTTGCAAGGATGCTTGCCAAGTTCATTGGAGTTACTAGTTGTCATTATTTTCTTCGTTCTCTTCTTCCGTATGAGCTAGTTCATATTCTCTTGTTCCGGAGGCATTGTGATGTTGCTCTTTTGGGTCTATTTTGTTGTTCTATCAAGACATGGTGTTCCCTTGCTCTATTTAGTTGTTTGTTATGAATATTGTCTATTTCTTCTACCTTTTCGGGAAAAAATCCCATTTTCCTACCGAAGTGCTCCGAAATTTTCCGTGAATTCTTGCTTCTTCCCATATCATTCCTCATCTCTTTGCAACCTTCAAGGATCGTTGGTTTCACTCGTTTGTCAAAGAAGCGACTAAGTTTTACCTCTTGCTTTCTCATCCTCTCCCCCTTTCATTCTTGGATCTCGGGGCGAGATCCTCTTGTAGTGTAGGAGAGTTGTGACAGCCCGATGTCGACGTTCCAGAAGATTCCCCCTTCTTTCTGTTTTTGTCGTGTGTCTCTTTTCTTTTGTCACATCATCATCGCATCATGCACATCATCAGCATTGCATCGGCACCCCGTTGCCGCCAGTTTTCAAAACTTGCAGCCATTGTTAGTTCCCGGTTCTCGTCGTTGTTCGTTCTAAGCCCGACCACACACGCACGCGCCCGCGGCATCGTCAAAACCCTGTTTTAAAATTGTGTTGAAAACTTTCTCTGATCAAGGTGAAACTTGGCATGCGGTCGTGATTAGTTATAGCTAGACCGCCTGTCGAATTTCGTCGCGATCAGAGTCCATCTGGTACCCGAACGGTCAACCGTAGCGGCACCGTATTCGGTCTACCGTCGGACGTCTGTCGGTGTTTTAAAATTCGTTGCCGCGTCGCCCGTTCTCCCTCTCATCTCCGGATATCCACTCTACACGGCCTCGTAACCATTCCCGCGTTCGGAATCGTCCGAATCCGACCGCACGGTTGGATCCGGAACAAAATTCCGGCTAACCTAGCCCCCCATTTGTCTATATATAGACCCCCCCTCTTAATTTAGACAGCCTCTCTCCATCTCTCCTCGAAATCCACACCAAACCCCAGCCCCCCACTCTCTCTCTCTCCTCTGCAAGCCACCGCGGGCCCGTCGAGCCCATCCGAGGCCCGCCCGGGCCCGAGCCGCCGCCGCCCCGTTCTGCCCGGATCGCCCCGCCGCCGCTGGCTCCTCCCTGCTCCGGAGCCCAACAGCTCTCGTGCCGTGTACCTCGCCACCAGTCGCCGCAGCACCAGCCGGCCGGAGTGGCTCGCCGGAAGCCACCGGAACGTGCGCCCACATTTCTCCGTTCCCCATGCCTAGTTCTTCTCTGATCTCCCTCTCTTTGCTCTGGATAGGATCCGCCATGGCTGCCGAAGCTCCTGCGTCACCGTATCTGAGAACCATGGGTATGCATCTCCCGTTTCTTGCCGCCCCATGCCGTTCCGGCCACCGCGGGTTCCCTCCCCGCCCGGCTGCACCTTGCTGCAGTGCCGCCATGGCCTCGCGGCCTCGCTCCCAGGAGGCGACGGGAGGGAGACGAGGGGAACCCCTCCCTGGTGTTGACCGCACACCTGGGCCTCGCTCGCCCAGCACCCAGGCCGGCCGATCCGCCCCGAGGCCCACCTCCGCCTCGGCCCAAGTCGGCCACCTCCCCTCTGCTGCGGCCTCCCAACCGGCCCGAAGGCCCTCTGGTGAGACCCCCTCCCCCAAGACTATTTCCCGCCTAGGCGTGCATTAGCTATCTTGCGCCCTCGTATTAGGCTCGGTAGATATTTTTTCTTTTTAGGGATTTTCGGAATTAATAAATTCCAATAATAGACAATAATAAAACGTCCGTAACCTTTAAACCGTTTGTCGGATCGCGATGAATTAGATATGTATTTGGTGTATTTTTGCGCGTAGAATCCGATTATAAAACTTGCATATTTGTTTGATGTGGTTTGTCATGCCAAATGCCTAGTTTAACGTGCTGTTCCAATAGGATAGACGTCCGCATTTATTTTTCGTGCAAGACCGGGTTGCTCGTATGCCGTAGTACAAATGTCCATGTTTTAGGAACCACTTTTCCATGTATTTTAGAGTAGCCATTGGTATTTTTGCGCATAGGGATTTGCCGCTAGTTTATTTTCCGTGCTTAGGACATTATCTCGCATTTAAGTGTCGCGATATTTCTGTGTTGCAACCCCACTTGTTTTATATATTTTCGGGGTAGAAAAATACATGGGATTTTTTTGTGCAATTAGTTTTAGCTTTTGAGTAAGTTAGTCCGCGCGATATTTTGCCGTGTTGCCCTCTTGTATATTTTGTAGGATTTATTCCGTGTTCTGGTTGATTGAGTTGTCAACTAGGGAGTTGTTCTTTGATGTTTAGTCTAGCCCCTAGTATTTTTAGTTGCAATAGAAATGCATGTTTAGGTGTGGTTTGCTTGCTCTCAAGTTGCTAGAAATAGTGCTGATTTGGAGGAGCTGAAATATTTCTAAGTCTGAAATCTGTTATATTTTGTTGTTGTCTTGTCTTGCTTCTATCTTGTGATCTGTAGCTATTTTGAGGTTGGTGCAATGGAGTTAGTTGTAGCCCTTGTGTTTCTCTAGTTTGCTATGAATTTTCATGCCATTTGGAGTCCTGTAGCTATAGGTTTTGCTGCTGTCAATATGGCTTCAGATCGAAAACTGCACTTTCATGAAGTGTAATTTTCACTAAGTGTGAAATGGTGTGTGAGATGCCATTTTGTGTCTTCTTTTCCTAATGTTCCTTGCTGCCATGCTAGTTGTTGTTAGTTGTTTGTTGTAGTGCTTCTTGCCCTCTATCGTGCCATGCTTTGCTTGAGCATATCGGAGTTGAGTATCCTGTAGTTGTGGGGTGTAGAGAATGCTATGTAGCTGATTTTGGCAAATTGTAGTGATTTCTTGTTTTGCTCGTAGTTGTTGAACCGTAGCTCCGATTTGATCGTGTCCTATATGAAACTTTCTTAGAATCTCATGTAGTTTCATTTTCTCTTGCTGGTTGAATGTTAGTGCTCGTGACCGTCATTGCACACATATTGCATTCATGCCTTCATATCTTGCGGTGTCCGTATCTTTTGATCCGTAGCTCCATTGGAGAAGTTCTCTATGTGTAAATTGCTTGTAACGACGCGTAGAATCACGTGAACCTATTTGTTTTGCGGTTTAACAACTAATTAAATTTGTTAGTTCAGATCTGGACAGAATTGTAAATTAACATGTGAGGTCGTCTCGGAGGTGTTATATGTCATTTCCGACCTCATTTAAAATGACTAGATAGGTAGATTAATTGCGCTTCACCTCTTGCATGTTTAATCACATTTAATATTGCCGTGTATCTAATCGGGATAGAACTAAATAATTAACGTGGAGTTTCGTTAATATGCAACTCATTGCATATTGAACTTCACTTAATGTGTAGTGTTTGAGTGTTGTGAATTGTCATGTCGTGTCTTGCATGTGTTCAGCTGCTCATGCATCATATGTGTTGTGCATCGTGTGGTGAATTCCGTGTGTTGATTTGTGTTTCCAGTTTGCTTCGTCTCGATAGAGTTCCGCAACGTGCCGGATTGTGAGGACCCGTTCGACTACATCGGTTCGTCTGCTTCATGGAGTCATTCTTCTTCCAAGCGGGATCTCAGGCAAGATGACCATTTCCCCAGACACCATTACTATCATTGCCATGCTAGTTTTATCGCTTCTATCGATTATGTCTCGTTGCCTACCACATGTTAAATATCAGCCTCTCAACAATGCCATGAAACCTTCAATTGTTCAACCTAGCAAACCACTGATTGGCTATGTTACTGCTTGATTAACCATGTTGTTAGCGTTGCTAGTTGCAGGTGCAGTTGCTTCCATGTGAAGACATGGGTCCCTTGTCATATCACCATATTAAATACTATTTAATTTAATGCACCTATATACTTGGTAAAAGGTGGAAGGCTCGGCCTTTCTAGCCTGGTGTTTTGTTCCACCTTTGCCCCCTTAGTTTCAGCTACCGGTGTTACGTTCCATAATTGAGTGCTCCTAACACGATCGGGGTTGTTATGGGGACCCCCTTGATAATTCGTTTTAGTTTAAAGCTCGACTGGCAAGGCCCAACATTGGTTCTACATTTTCCCAACATAATAATTTTTTTAACACTGAAATGCATAGGGAGTTAGCGCTACCCGAGGAGTAATTTTACATAAATAGGGGGGCCAGTGCTGATGGTGTTGGTCCCAAACGGTCTGCCTGTGGGGCCACCGCGAGGAAACTCGAGGTTTGGCACCCGTAGCTAGTTCCATCCGTCGTGTCCTGAGAACGAGATACGCGGCTCCTATCGGGTACGTCGACACGTCGGGCGGCCTTGCTGGATTAGTTTTACCTTTGACGAGATATCTTGTGCATCGGGATTCCGGTGAAGCTTTGGGTAATCTCAGAGTTGAGGTTTTCCACTAGGGAATCCGACGAGATCGCGAGCTTCGTGATTGAGGATTTCTATGCGGCTTGTGGTAATTTGTGAGGGACTAGTTGAGGCACCCTTGCAGGGTTAAATCTTTCGGAAAGCTGTGCCCGTGGTTATGTGGCAACGTGGAAACTTTGTTTAACACTGGTTCTAGACAACTTGAAGTTAACTTAAATAAAACTTGCCAACTGTGTGCGTAACCGTGACTGTCTCTTTCCTGAGTTCCTTCTCCGATCGAGGACACGATGGGGTTATGTCTAACGTAGGTAGGTGTTCAGGATCATTCATTTGATCATCAGTAGTACACGTCCTTTATGCGTAGATCACCCCCCTCTTAGTTCTTGTACTCGTAAGTTTAGCCACCAATATATGCTTAGCCGCTGCTGCAACCTCACCACTTAACCATACCTCACCCATTACGCTTTGCTAGTCTTGATACCTTTGGAAATGAGATTGCTGAGTCCCCCTGTGGCTCACAGATTACTACAACACTAGTTGCAGGTACAGGTAAAGGTTACTTGACGCGAGCGCGTTGATTGTTCATTTGGAGTTGCTTCTTCTTCTTATTCATCATCGATCTAGGATGGGTTCCAGGCCGGCAACCTGGGATAGCAAGGGTGGACGTTGTTCTTCTTTTCTCGTTAGTTTTCGTCCATAGTCGGACCCTGCTCTTACTCTTGATAAATATTGAATGTACTGATGTGACTCTGATGGAGCTTGTGGCGAGTGTAAGCCAATTCTATTATATACCTCTTCCTTTCAGTACATGTACTTGTAACGATATCCATTCTTGCGACACGACGAGATGCGCTTCTATCCCTGACGAGGCCCTCGTGCCTAATTGAGGATAGGGTCACATCTTGGGCGTGACACATACCCTGCAAAAACAAGTTCGACGTCCTCTAATTTGTTGTTGCATGTTTTAGGTGGTTGTTATGGGTATCTACTATGATCGCATCCTACTTACACAAATACCACAACGGTGATGTGCAAATTTCTATTTAACCTCTCTCCAAGGACCGCCTCGGTCGAATCCAATTCAACTAAAGTTGAAGAAACAGACACCCGCCAGTCATCTTTATGCAACAAGTTGCATGTTAGTCGATGAAACCGGTCTCTCGTAAGCGTACGAGTAAGGTTGGTCCGGTCCGCATCAATCCAACAATACCGCCAAATCGAGAAAATACTAAGGAGGGCAGCACATCAAACATCAATGCCCACAAAAACTTTTGTTTTCTACTCGAGATTACATCTACGCATGAACCTAGCTCATGATGCCACTGTTGGGGAACGTTGCATGGGAAACAAAAAATTTCCTACGCACACGAAGACCTATCATGGTGATGTTCATCTACGAGACAAGATTAGATCTATGTACCCTTGTAGATCGCTAAGCGGGAAGCATTAAGAAACGCGGTTGATGTAGTGGTACAGCTTCGTGATTCAAATCACCGTCGTCCCACGATCCGTTCCGATCTAGTGCCGAACGGACGGCACCTCCGCGTTCAGCACACGTACAGCTCGATGACGATCTCGGCCTTCTTGATCCAGCAAGAGAGACGGAGAAGTAGATGAGTTCTCTGGCGGTGTGACGGCGCTCCGGTGTTGGTGATGATCTATTCCTGCAAGGCTCCGCCCGAGCTCCGCAGAAATCTAATCTAGAGGAAGAACTACGAGGTGTAGGTTTGAGTTGCACGTGGCAAATGTTGTTGTCTCAAACAGCCCTAAACCTCAAGTATATATAGTAGAAGCCAAGGGGTGGGGCAAGCCCTTAGGGCGCTGGCCAAAGAGGCCCTCCTTGGGTCGGCCGAAGTGGGAGGGAGGAGTCCTCCTCCAATCCCACTTGGATTAGGACTCCTTCTTATTTTCCCACCACTTTTGGACTTTCCACTTTTTCCTCATGGGGTTTCCTTGGATGAATTTGTCAGCCCATTATACCATATTGTACATCCAATAAACCCACGTGGACCCCTTGGGGCATGGTGGGTGCACCCAGTGGGCCCCCGGAACCCATTCGTCACTCCCGGTACACTGTCGGCAATGCTCGAAAACTTTCCGGAATCCAAACACCAACTTCCTATATATCAATCTTCGTTTCCGGACCATTCTGGAAACCCTCGTGACGTCCGTGATCTTATCCGGGACTCCTAACAACCTTCGGTCACCAACACATATAACTCAACTATACTAAAACACCATCGAACCTTAAGTGGGCAGACCCTGCGGGTTCGAGAACTATGTAGACATGTCCCGAGACACTCCTCGGTCAATATCCAATAGCGGGACCTGGATGTCCATATTGGATCCTACATATTCTACGAAGATCTTATCGGTTGAACCTCTCTGCCAAGGATTCATATAATCATGTATATTATTCCCTTTGTCCTTCGGTATGTTACTTGCCCGAGATTCGATCATCGGTATCTCTATACCTAGTTCAATCTCGTTACCGGCAAGTCTCTTTACTCGTTCCGTAATACAAGATCTCGTAAGTAACTCTTTAGTCACATTGCTTGCAAGGCTTATTGTGATGTTGTATTACCGAGTTGGCCCCGAGATACCTCTCTGTCACACGGAGTGACAAATCCCAATCTTGATCCATGCCAACCCAACAGACACCTTTGGAGATACCTGTAGAGCATCTTTATGGTCACCTAGTTACGTTGCGACGTTTGATAACCCACAAGGTATTCCTCCGGTGTCTGTCACACCATTCTCCCAATGATGTGGTCCCGTTATAAAGTGACAACACTTGCCTATGGCCAGGAAACCTTGACCATCTTTGATCAACGAACTAGTCAACTAGAGGCTCACTAGGGATAGTGTGTTATCTATGTATCCACACATGTATTTGAGTTTCCAATCAATACAATTCTAGCATGGATAATAAAAGATTATTATGAACAAGGAAATATAGTAATAACTAATTTATTATTGCCTTTAGGGCATATTTCCAACACCGCAGAAGGGTAGAAGTGGAGGAAAATGAGAGAGAGTGGTCGTAATTTGCAGATGACCCAAGGAACTGTTGGTTTGGTTTAAGTGCAGATGGCATTAATCCTTTTGGGGAGCAGAGCAGTAATCATAACACCTGGCCCGTGACTCTATGTATCTATAACCTTCCTCCTTGGTTGTGCATGAAGCGGAAGGTCATTATGATGCCAGTGCTCATCCAAGACCCCAAGCAACTCGGCGACGACATTGATGTGTACCTGAGGCCATTAGTTGAAGAACTTTTACAGTTGTGGGATATCAAAGGTGTACGTGTGTGGGATGAGCACAAACATGTCACAACCCTAGATTATAGCTAGTAGTTAGTTGCATGAGTAAGCATTCATGAATGCATTCAAATCAATTTAATTCAAATTTGGATGATCTACAAATGGGGATGACCAAACCCTAACACCAAACAACATCCAAATAGGTTCAACAAGAGAAACATCCTAGCTACTCCATATTCAAAACAAAACCCTAGCAACTCTATATGCAAAACAATTCAAAAGTGGTGACAAATCAATGAACCAAAATGGTTTTCATAAAAGTCCATCATTTTTGATAAATGTTGGAAAGAAAATATCAGGGGTGATATATATTTTCAAAACACTTTTGGCATTTTATTTTAAACTCAAAAGCCAATGAAATCAATTAATTAATTGATTTAAAATACTTCCTAGTTTTATAAAATGTTGAAAACTTCACATGGGGTTGGAAATATTCCAAATAACACCCGAGAGTTGTTTAGCTATTTTCTTTGAATTAGTTGAAGACAAAACAAATAAAACAAATGTTAGAAATAACAAAACATAATAGAATAAAGAGAAGAAAATAGAAAACCTTACCTGTCGCCTGGCCTAGCCCACCAGGGGCACAGGCGTCTTCTTCCTCCTGCCAGAAGGCACAGGAGAAGCTCGCCACGGCGCTCGGCTATGGAGCACCACGCCTCCTGCCTACCTGGCCTCCCCGCCGACTTGGTGAGTGGGATAGGCTCAGAAGAGCCGTCCCCATCGAGCCAGCCTCCCCATTCCCTCCCTTGCTCTCCTCCTCGCCTCTGCTCGCCACGACCGAGCCGCCATGACCAAGCCGCCGTTCGTTGTAGCCATAGCCTGCGGCCTCCCCTCGACGCCCTGCTCCTCCTCGTCAACGGAATCAAGCCCGGAGGCCCCTTGTCGTCGCCATCGTCGCCATCTTCCCCATCTCCGACCGTCGGTCGCCGCCGTCGATCTGCTGCAACCGAGGCTCTCCGACCTCCCCGATGCCAAAAATGGGATCGCAGTGAGCCACTGCTTCTTTCCCCTCTCTTTCCCCTCGCTCTCCCGCAAAGTAGCCCCGTTCCCCACCATGGCCGAGAGCTTCTCGTCGTCGGCCATGTCGTCGCCGTCGCTGTGGTGCCTCTCTCGCGTGTTCGATCTCGGGAACGAGATCCTGGAGCTTCCGGGAACCTTCGGATCCCTTCAACCGGACTCCCTATGCCCCGCAACCCCATGCCCGACGAAGCCCGAGTCGCAACCACCGCAGACCTCGTCGCCGGCGTGGATTCCGGTGACCACTTGGTCCAGCTCCTTCCCCTTTGGATGTGGCGCTTCGCTAGCTAACCGTAGAACTAATCCACGCCCAAAACCGATGCCTGTAACGCGAGTTTGATCAACTCCGGCAAGAACTCGCCACTGTTTTGGTCGTCGCCGGCGAAATTCCGGCGAGGTCTGACGTGGTCAGCCTAATTAACCCACTAACACCGCCCCCCCTAGCCGTTGACAGTGGGCCCCAGGGTGGGTCAAACCCCAGTTAAGGGCTGGTCAACTCGGGGATTAGCCCCTGGTCACTGACTAGTGGACCCCACTGGTCAGGTTTGACCTGGCCCAACCCCTGTTGACCAGAGACGTCACTGTGACGCAATAAAGGATTTCCTAATATAAAAGAAATTCCAGAATAATAGCAAAACTTGTAAAAATCATAGAAATTAAAATATAACTCGGATGGAAATAATTTATATATGAAAAAGGATCAGAAAAATCCAAAGAATGTGATTATGGCATTTTCATGCATGTTTGAAAAGGTTAACATCACCAAATAGGCAAAATGGTGAATATGATAAATTTCATATTTAGTTTGGACATGGAAATTGATACTTATTTGAATTCCACTTCAATTGTTATGACCAAACATTGGTCAATGCAAATCAGTACCTCAAAATACTAACTCCATGCATGTTGGAACAATTTGTTATGAGCATCAGGTCGAATCAATTATAAGGGTACTTGGAAAAATAACCGGCTTGAAGTGATGTTTGAATCCTAATTCAAACCAACTTCAACTTAAGAAATGATAGCCACATTAGCCCTACCACCTTTCATTTCATGCCTTGAGCATGCATCATAGTGTTGCATTTCCGTGAAGTAATTGTTGTTCTTTCCTGTTTGCCGGTGTTGTTCCCTCTCGGTAAACGATGTTCCCGACGATGTGATCGTTGACATTAATGAAGACTCATTGCTATCTTCAGACGTGTCAGGCAAGCAAACCCCCTTGAGCATATTGAAATAAACCCACTCTCTCGCTCCTGCTCTCTTTTACTACATTAGGACAAACACGATTCAACTGTACATGTTATCGGTAGTTGAACCCATTCCTCTGCATGACCTGATTTTGTCACAGTAAATAGTTGAAACCACTTAGCATGAGTAGCAACTGCTTGAGCCTTGCTGTGCTTACTCATCCTTGCTTGTTTACAATGCCTGCTATGCTTAGAGACGTGTCGGGTCTGACCCATCTGGATGATGAATCAGAATGGTTGTGTTCATGTCCTACAGTGTGAGAGTAAAAGTGTGAATCCAATTTAGTAAAGGTAGCGATGAGAGGCCATGCAGTAGTACATGGTGGGTTGTCTCATTGGGACCGTCCTTAAGAACTGAGTTTTGTGTATGTTATCCAAGACAAGATACTACCATGCATTGGGCCCTGGAATATGACCCCGCTCGGCTTATTAATTGCCTAGATCCCTGTCCAGGAGTTGCAATTAGTTTTTGGTGTTTGTAGGAAAAGTGTTGGCGGTCGTGTTTAGCTCTGCCCGACGGGGTAGGCTTCTCTGCGGTAGATACATAGTGGCACGGTGTACCAAGTGGCACCCGGATGGTGGGCTTGGGAACCCTGCGCACATCGCTTGGGGCCGTTGAGGAAACCTCGGCCGGACTTCCTTGCGGGTTCAGTCTCAAATAGGCGATAAACCTGGACTAGGGTCATGTGTGGTTAACGGTCGTGGGCGACACCCACGCCAGTGCTTCCGCTTGAAGGTTGCCGAGATGCATGACGTGCTTATGGTGCTAAGTGGTGGGAGCATGTGTGAAGAAGTATACCCCTGCAGGGTGAATCAATCTGTTCGAATAGCCGCGTCCTCGGATATGGACTACTTGGAAACATTACGTGGTACATAGACAAGTTAAATGGATACTCTAAAACATGCAAGATAAGTGTGAGTGCTACGGAATGCCTTCTCGTAGGGAGACGAGAGTGGATCCATAGTGGTGTATTGCATTGGTGAATATGTGGACTCGTGTGCGCTATCCCACCTCAAGGAAAGAACTTGTAGTCGTAGTATAGATTAGCCAAGAGTCAAAGCTGGCTTGCTGCAATCAAACCACACAATCCTTTCATTGAAACATGATGCATATGTAGATAGTTCTGATGTAAGTCTTGTTGAGTACCTTTGTACTCACGGTTGCTTTATTTATGTTTTGCAGAGAAGATTTAGTCTCATTAAAGGTTTCTACGCGATGTGTTCGATGTTGACCGAAATAGCTTGGGAATCCCAGACAGAGGTCTGGCTCCTTTGGTAGGGTCGTAGTAGCTTTCAGGCTCTTCTAGCCACTTTTAGTAGATGTCTGTACCCATACATGATTTGCTTCCGCTTGTTGTTTGTATGACTTGAGTGTCGGGTCACCGTACCCCTGTTTGTAATAACACACTATGTTGATTCTTATGAGTCCTTAATAAAAGCTTGAGTCATAGAGCTGTGTTGTGATGCCATGTTGTATCTACACATATCGTGCATATTGTGTGTATGTTATGAAATGCATTATATGTGTCGGATTCGACACCTAGTTGTGTGCCTTCAGTAGTACTCTTTACAGGGAAATGCCTCTTTGTGCTCCTATCGAGCCTTGGTAGCTTGCTACTACTCTAGACACATTGATTGACCGGCATGTATCCTTCTTTGTTGTTGTGTCTGTCCCCTCGGGGAAATGTCGCGCGGTGTAATGGAGTCCTTGTAGCTTGCTACGACTCGTCTACACACGCTGTTGATCGACACCTGCCTTGTTGGGTTATGTATGCCTGTCCCTGTACGGATGTACCGCTTGGGTTTATAGCTAGTCATGTCGACCCGGGTTCTTTGTCGTTTGAACGCTAGCAACATGTTCATATACGTGAGCCAAAAGACGCAAACGGTCCCGGCCAAGGTAAGGTGGCAGCCGTGGAGTTTACCGTGCGTGAGGCCGCCAAGTGATGTGATGTGTTACAGGGTGGGTTCTTATGACTTAGGATTGGGGTCCCGACAAAACAGAAGGAATTTGACCTACGAGCATTGTTGTTTGTAACCATTAATGATTGACCTGCTCTTAGTAACCTTTCAGGACAGATAAACAAGAGATACCACGCATGCATGCACTATTAGGATGATATCGAAAGTATATAGTTGGATAAATGTAAGAAAAATGTGTAACTGGGACATTGCTATTGCGACAACAGACCTTTCGTGACAACTGCGCCAGGAATCCTGCTGCTACGGGCTACGCCTATAGGGACTTCCTTGACAAATATGCAAAGGATTTCCCCGCGGCCTTGGGGCCTTGCGTTGGTGTTCCCTTGAAGAGGAAAGGGTGATGTCGCACAGCGGCGGTAAGTATTTCCCTCAGTTTTGAGAACCAAGGTATCGATCCAGTGGGAGGATCGCGTCAAGTCAAAAGTACCTGCACAAACACAAAGAGCTTGCACCCAACGCTATGAAGGGGTTTTCAATCCCTTATAGGTTGTTTGCAAAGTGAGAACTGAAAGCAAAAAGTAAACAAAGCAAAGTGAAAGTGAAAGTGGAGACGATAGTTGTGAATAGACCCGGGGGTCGTAGTGTTCACTAGTGGCTTCTCTCATGAAAGCAAGTAGACGTTGGGTGAACGAATTATTGTCGAGCAATTGATAGAACCGCGCAAAGTCGTGACGTTATCTATGGCAATGATTACATCTATAGGCATCACGTCCAAAACAAGTAGACCGATACTTTCTGCATCTACTACTATTACTCCACACGTCGACCGCTATCCAACATGCATCTAGTGTATTAAGTCCAAAGGAACAGAGTAACGCCTTAAGCAAGATGACATGATGTAGATGAACAATCTCAAATCTATGATGAAAGCCCATCTTGTTACCCTTGATGGCAACAACACGGTATGAACCCAAAACCAAGAACTTCTCCCATTGCAAAAATCATAGATCTAGTTGGCCAAACAAAACCCAAGACTCGGAGAGACTTACAAGGATATCAAATCATGCATATAAGAAATCAGCAAAGACTCAAATATAATTCATAGATAATCTGATCACAAATCCACAATTCATCGGATCTCCACAAACACACCGCCAAAGAGGATTACGTTGGATAGATCTCCATGAAGATCATGGAGAACTTTGTATTGAAGATCCAAAAGAGAGAAGAAGCCATCTAGCTACTAACTACGGACCCGTAGGTCTGAAGTGGACTACTGCTACTGCAACAAAAGACCTTCCAACGGCGCCAGAAATAGGCACGTCGACGGGAGAATACTTGGCTTGATCTTTCTGCTGCGGCTACGCCTTAAGGGACTTCCTAGGCAAGTGTGCAAAGGATTTCCCCCGTGGCCTTGGAACCTTGCGTTGGTGTTCCCTCGAAGCGGAAAGGGTGATGTAGCGTAGCGGTGGTAAGTATTTCCCTTAGTTTGAGAACCAAGGTATCAATCCAGTGGAGGAGTATCTCAAGATCCTGCACAAACCCGAAAACTAGCTCCCAACGCTACGAAGGGGTTGTCAATCCCTTATAGATTGTTTGCCAAGTGAGAACTGAAAGCAACAAAGTAACAAAGTAAAGTAAAAGCGGAGATGTAAACGATGGATGTGAATAGACCCGGGGGCCGTAGTGTTTACTAGTGGCTATTCTCATGAAAGCGAGTAGACGGTGGGTGAACAAATTACTGCCGAGCAATTGATAGAACCGCGCAAAGTCGTGATGATATCTATGCAATGATTATTTCTATAGGCATTACATCCAAAACAAGTAGACCAATAATGTCTGCATCTACTACTATTACTCCACACGTCGACCGCTATCCAGCATGCATCTAGTGTATTAAGTCCATAAGAACAGATACCGCCTTAAGCAAGATGACATGATGTAGAGGGATAATCTCAAACCAATGATAAAAACCCCATCTTTTTACCCTTGATGGCAACTACTTGATGTGTGCCTTGCTGCCCCTACTATCACTGGGAAAGGTCACCACATGGCAGAACCCAAAACCAAGCACTTCTCCCATTGCAAGAA